>NW_008358342.1:319078-387955 GCF_000622305.1 Nannospalax galili | reverse complement strand
CAAGAAATTCCAATGGACTCTCATATGAACATTTGAAAATTGCCCTTTTCTTTTTATTAGTTCCCTGTCTAGAACTTGCAATGCTAATTACTCTTGCTTTTACTTCTCCTTCACATCTCCTATTCACGATTCACAGACTTTCTTTTCCCCCTTGAGATAAGAGTTATGCAATTTGGGAGTCTTTTAGTTAGACTCACTGAAGGGGTCCTCCAATTGCCTCACCCTGCATCCCTGTTCAGCATGGAAGAAGCCAGAGAGGTCTGTGTTCCAATTCCCTAATGGCAATTTGGGTAACCTTTTCAGAGGATGGTTTGATAAGAGGAGGTAGGAATTCAGTAGGCAGTTAGTGTACATAGGAGGTAGGAATTGGCTAGGCAGGTAGGGTAAAAAGACCCCAAAGAACAGTAGCCAGTTTCTTGGCTAAAACTCACAATGTCCTTGTGCTTCTTAGCAACATACTCCGTTCCAAAGGCCAAAAATGTCAAAAATATTTGGGAGCTTTTATCTAATTCTTAAAAGATTTTAGGGTTACTTCTTCAGAGGGGGGATGTTAAAGTAGTCAAAAGCCCCATAAAAAAATTAAAGTAGAAGAAAGAGTACATGAAGGTATCAGAAAAAAGTGATGGGGAGATATGGGAGGAGTTGGAAGGGAGGGAGTGGGCATGGATTTAATCAAAACACCTTATAAGCATGTATGAAATTCTAAATAAATTATTTATTTTAAAAAAGAGAAATTTGATATCAAGGAGCTAGAGAGATGGCTCAGCAATTGTGTACAGTGTGTACTGCTCTTGCAGAGGACTGGGGTTTGGTGCTTAGCACCCATGCAGGCTGCTCACAACTGTCTGTAGTTGCAGCTCTAGGGTCCAACTCCTTCTAGCCTTTGTGTGCCCCTGCACTCATCTGCACATACTTACAGAGACACAGATATACACTTAATTAAAAATAAAATAAATTGGGACTGGAGAGACAGCTCATCCTTTAAGAGCACTGGCTGCTCTTACAGAGGATCCAGGTTCAATTCCCAGCACCCACATGGTGGCTAACAACCATCCATAACTCCTGTTCCTGGGGAATCCGATGTTCTCTTCTGACCTCTGTGGGCATTGCATGACACAGGTGCTCTTCCATACATGTAGGCATACTCCTTTGGGTAAAATAAAAATAATAAATAAAAAATAAAATAAGATAAAATGAATTTTAAAAATTAAGATGAAAATAAATACTTTCCAAATGTGGTATATCTACTCAAAGTGAGATATAGAGTAATCATTATCAATATCTCACTGGCAACTTTTTGTAAATGTGTAAAAATTGATCCTAAAATTCATACGGACTTTCAAGGGTATAAAGAGAATAGGAAAAAAACCCACAAAACATCCTTGAAAAAGAACAAAGTTAGGGTCAGGTGTGGTGGGGCACCCCTGTAGTCACAGCTGAGGCAGCAGAAGACCCATGCATTTGAGGCCCGCCTGGGCAACAGAGTAAGGCACTATCTCAAAAAAAAAAAAAAAAAAAAAAAGGTTGGAAGATGCATGTGTCTTGGCTTCAAAACTCACTACAAAGTGGTATTAATAAAAATGATGTATTGTTATTAACAGAAGAGTTATGCAGACCAACAGACAGAATAGAGAGCCCAGAAAGAAATGCTCACATGTGTGGTCAAATGATTTTTTACAGTAGTGCCAAGATCACTCAGTGAGAAAAGAATGACCTTTTCAACAAAAGATGTTATGAACACTGAACGTCTACATTTGAAAAATGAAGATTCTTACCTTCACAGTAAATTAACTCAAAAAGGACTCAAGACTTCAGTTCAAGAGTTGAACCTATAAAGCTGTTAGAAGACAGCATAGGTGCAAACATGTATGACCTTGTATTCATGAGAATGGCTACTCACAAACTGTGGCAAAAACATGGGACAGAGAAAAACACATGAAACTGAGTTTCCCCAAAATTAAAAACCCATATAACAAAGGACATGATTAAGGGCAAAAACAGACCCATAGGGGCTGGAGAGATGGCCTTGTGGTTAAGAGCACTGGCTGCTCTTGTAGAGGACTGGAGTTTGATTCCCAGCACCCACTTAGTGGCTAACAACTGTCTGTAACTCCAGTTCCAGGGAATTTGACACCCTCTTCTGATCTCTATGATACTGCACAACATGGGTGTACTTACATACATGCAGGCAATACACTTAAACACATAAAAAAAAAAAAACAGAACCCACAAAATAGGAAAAATTTGAAAATCTTGTTATTTGATGGAGGGTTAATATCCAGAATCCAAAAAAAAGTCTCATAACTTAGTAGCAATGAAACAACTTGGAGATTACAGGTGTGTGGTTCAGAAGTAAAGCATCCACCCAGCACATATAAGACCTCAAGTTTGCACCCCAGCACCACAAAATGGTTAAAATGCCAAATTTTATGATACATAATGATAAATTAAGAAGTAAACCAGAAGTCTCCAAGTGTCATTACTGACATCTGTAATTGTGTCATCTACTACATAAAATCATTTACAGGGTTTTCTATTTGTCTGTTCTTGTTTTGTTTTGTTTTGAGAGTCAGGGTCTCATATAACCCAGGGTGGCCTTGGATTCAATATGTAGCCAAAACTGGCTTGAACTCCCAATCCTCTTGCCTCTACCTTACAGGTGCGTGCTAATGCCTGTCTATTACAGTTTTTCTATACAAAGCTGTAAATTTTAAAAAGTGGTATTTTTGCCAGTGTGGTGGCATACGCCTTTAGTCCCAGCACTCAGGAGACAGAGGCAGGTGGATCTCTGTGAGTCTGAGGCCAGCCTGGTCTACATAACAAATTCCAGACCAGCTCAAAGAGAACCCTCCAAAAGTGGTATTTTTGCATTGGAATTTAAATATATTTTTGTCTAATGCAGATAGAAAAGGTAAAATCTAATTGATCAGCTCAGTTTTATCTACATATAAGAACAAACAAATATAAATGTTAAGAAGTAAATGTAGGGGGCTGAAGAGATGGCATGGTGGTTAAAAGAGCTTGCCGTACAAGCCTGGGGAGCAGAGTTTGAACCCCCCAGGATTCACATAAAAGGGTAGACACAGTATGGCGAGTGTCTATAATCCCAGCATGCCTATAGCAATTGGGTGGAGGAGTTAGGAGAATCTCTGCTAAACTGGCTAACATAGTGGCAGAGACCTTGTCTCAAACAAGATGGAGAGCTGATGACCAGCACCTAAAGGTTATTGATTGCTGTTATTTGACCTACACACACACTTTGTGGAATGCTGACATGTACAAGTGCACACACACATACACACACACACGTCTCTCATATATACCCCTCTCACACATACAACTCTCTCACATACACACATTTCACTCTTACACACCCTTCTCTCACACATACACATTTCTCTCTCACACACACACACCTCTCACATACACACATTTCTCTCACTCACATACCCCCCTCACACATACACATTTCTCTCTCTCTCTCTCACACACACACACACATACCTCTCTTACAAACACAGCTCTTTCACACATATACCACCTTCTCTCATACATCTCCATCTCTCACACACACATTTCTCTGTCTCTGTCTCTGTCTCCGTCTCACACACACAGAGATGTACACACATGTAGGAGTGAACTCAGCGCTGAAGTTATTCATGAATACAGGATGAATGCCCAGCTGGGAGATCCTGGCAGGAGTTTTTATAAATGGTGAGGTTTTGTCTAAGAGTAGGGTCCAAAAACACCTTTTGCTTTTCAGGAGTCTAAGTTTCCATTACAACGGCACGGGAAGCTTCCCCAAAGTAAACAGTTTTCCTTCTTTCTCAGCTGGTGGCAGGCCTTCGGCTTCCAATGTTTCTAATAGTGTTACTATCCTGCTCTGGTGTTACCTCTACTAAAAATATTCTTTGCCACCAATATCCTGCCTGAAGCTTCCACAGAGCTTACCAGCGTTCATGAAACACACCGTCATGTTTTAAAAATTCAGAAAAGAAACAGATTCCTCTATGAAACTGTAAATCAGAAAATGAAGTTCTCCAAACCCACCAGTGTCCACTACAGTGTTTCCAAACGAAGCAGGCAGGAGCATGACAGGATGAGGGAGGCCATAGTAAAGATGTGACTGAGTCCACACGTGCTGCCAGCCTCATGTATGCAGCCTGCTCAGAAGCAATTTGAACAAACGATCCACAATCATCATCAGTGTCGTTGCCTCCTGACTCTTTCCCTTCTCTGTTTTATTCATGCTTGTTCCTAGGAATGGTCCATGGTATCACCCCTTCCAAGCATTCATTCTTGAGCTTTTGTATTTTCCCACTCACTAAGTTGCCTATATTGTGAGGAGTGTAAATAGAGGTCTGTGAACACACAGGAGAGTGTCACAGTTTGAGGAGAGTGTGTCAAACTCACAAGCAGGAACAAATAGCACAGATGTCAGAATACATAGCTGGGTCACAGAAGGCATGTTTAAGTAAGGATTCTGAAAATTCAGAATCTAATCAGACATATGTGTGCCCGATATTCTCTACATGCTGTCTTGCCTAAAATGAAGACGCTTTAAATTCCCATTAGTGGAGTAGGGCCACCCATCTATGGAAAAGCAGAGCCGGACTCCAATCTGTTCAGTGGGTCTTCAGAACCGTTACCTGCTGATCAGAATATATTGAGTGTGGGGGGTTCAGTGTGGGGCAGAAGGAGCACAGCTGTCTGAGGCAGGAAGCACTTAGAAACAACGATAAAAATGCTATTCGATTTGTGAGCTGAGCCAATCCATCTGGAAAATCTCTGAAAGAAAATAGCTGGAAGTGACATTTCAGCTCTGATTTTCCTAGTCAAGCCTGCACCTTGAGCCAGGGACTCAAAAGTAGCACTCAATCTAGATGCTGTCAACAGTGACACCCCAGCCTCTTCACTTTGGTTTTCTGAGAGTGATTTTGGCTCTTTGGGAGATAACACAGAGACAGAGGGGCTGGGCACTGGACGCAAAATGCTCATGTCTGGTTTCCAGGAAATGGATTGCTCCGCTAGTGGTGGATTCTTAAGTTTCCTATCATGAGATCTGAACCCTAGGCCTGATACACGGTGAGGCATGCAATTGGCATTTATAGAAACCCTGACATCCCACGCTGTGGTTCATGATTGGTGTCAGACAAAGGAGCATATTAAATGACTGCCAGTCTGATGATAAGGCTGGTTATTACTGAGGTGTAGTTTCCCCAGGTCTAAAAACTCATAGTGGTGCCACTGAAGCATGCCAGAGAGAAGATAAAATTTAATTAATAATTTCCGTAGAGGCCAACAGTCTATTACAACTATGTTCCTGACTGTTTTCTGCAATGACCTTATAGCTCATAAACATTATAGATACACGCTTGGTCATAGTCGCATCCCCAGGTTTAATTTATGGCTCAGGTTGTGCTGCATAATTAGCTAGACTGGAATGAAGATTTCCTGATGCTGCAAACATTACAGGCTCTGCATATAGTAGGTGTGTGCCTCCCTCCCTTCTGTTCAGCTCGATGCCTGAATTAGGGAGGATAATTTCCTAGATTAACAGCTTTCAGTATGGACAAAGTAGGGTATAGGGGTAAGGTGTGTCTTAATGATAGATGACAAATTTTGGTTTCCACTAGAATTATAGTGTCTGGGCACTGAATTAGGCAGCTTTTTTTGTTTTTTTTTTGCAATATTAAAAGAAATGGCTCAATCTGTTTTTAGAAATACAAAATTGCAAGGAAAGATGTAATATAGGGTAGATATTGCTCTAGTAGTGTAAGACACATGCTGTTTTAATATGCAATAATAATTTGTTTTGGACCCATTATATACCTAATACTTGCTATCATTGTAGGAGAAACAATAGTTTTAATTATCTATGGGACTAAGGTCTTAAAATCTGGGGAAGAGTAAAGATTTAATAATAATAATCAGGGCTGGGGGTAAAGTGCTTATCTTGCAAGCTTGAGGACCTGAATTTGATTCCCAGAACCCAAATAAAAATGCTGGACATGCGGCACACTTGCAATCCCAATGCTGAGGAGTAGAGACAAGGGGGTTGGCCAGCCAGTCTAGCCAAAGAAGATGGACACCTGAAGTTGTCCTCTGGTTTCTGTATGCATACTCACATACATGCACGTGCACATGTACATTCACATAAATGTGTACCTGCACACACAAACACACACATACATAAAGAATAAACAAGTATATAAATATCAGATGTATGAATCAATGTATTGTTTGTAGGATGGCTTATATTTTGAATTATAGAACACAGTGTTTATGTAGTCTGAAAGATAACAATAAAGTGATAAAATGAGAGCATCTTTCTGAAACTGAGATCCAGCGTTTGCCAAATGCCTTCTGCAAGGCCCACTAGTACCTGGAACACCAAGGGTATGACAGCAGTTACTGGTTCCATCCTTTAATGACTCAACAACCCAGAATACAACTTAAACCGTAAACTAGAGCAACTGATGTTGCTCAAATGCCTGATCAGGATAGAGCCTCAAATGCCTGTTGAATATATTACATAGAAGGAAAATCACTATGCCTTTTGCTTTGGCCTTCTGTCTGATTAGATATTCTTCCCCGTATATTCATCCATTAAAACTCTCTCTCTTTCTGGTTGAGGACGTGTGCAGCTCTAATCCCAGCACTCCAGAGGCTGAGATAGGAAGATGGTGAGTTCAAGGTCAGCCTGGACAACATAGCAAGAGCATGTCTCCCCCCAAAAATCAAGCAAACAAAATAAAAACAATCAAGCATGTAAACAGACAAAGAAACCCTCCTTTACTTATTCTTTAGGGCCTGTTTCAAATGCTACTAAACAGAGTATGGTTGTTCCTTAATACCCACAACGGATTGATCCAGGACCCAAGTATACCCAGATTCATGGATACTCAGGTCCTTTATTTTTTTTGTATTTGTATATAGTTTATATACATCTTCCCACATACTTTAAATTACCTCTAGGTACATACTTATAAACTGAATACTATGCAAATGTTATGCAAACAGTGTTATACTGTATTGTTTGGGGGAGGCCAAGAAAAAGATCTGTACATGTGTTTGGTACGCATATAATTTGTAAAAAAAATATTTTCAATCTGTGATCAGTTGAATCGGTGCATAAGAAACCTACAGACAATGAGGGCTGGCTGGTGCAGTGGTGGTATCCCTCCCATTCCTTTCTTTACCCACTTACTTGTGTAAATCTCACATTCTAAAACAGTGAAGGCATCCCACATGCTGGTTGGACTGCATGGGAGAAAAGGATGTCACCTTCTGTGCCAAAGCAAGACACCTTCTTTCCAGTTCTCACCCACATCCCAGGTGATGATGGCAATAGCAGTTAACCCTGTTGACAGGGCACTCATTTGCTCTGGACTATGCTAACTTCTTTAAATAAAACAATGCCACTCACCTACCAATACCACCATGGTATGGGTATATTGTTATGTCATGCTACAAGGGAGGAAAGTAAAGCAGATGCTTTAGCAAACCTTTGCCTAAAGTCACACAGAAAGTAGTGGTTGTGCTGGATAGCTTTAGTGTCAACTTGACACACTTGGGTTGAGAGAGCCTCAATTGGGGAATTGCCTCCATAGGACTGGCCTGTGGCCATGTCTGTGGGGCATCTTCTGATTGATGAGTGATGTGGGAGGGCCTAGCCCACTATGGGTGGTGCCACCCCTGGCCAGGTGGGCCTGTGTTGCATAAGAAAGCAGGCTGAGCAGGGGCCAGGGGAGCAAGCCAGTAAGCAGTGTTCCTCCACGGCCTGTGCTCCAGCTCCTGCCTCCAGGTTCTTGCCCTGAGTTCCTACCTTGGGCTCACTGATAAACTGTGACCTGGGAGATGTAAGCTGAATAAGCCCTTTCCTCCCCATGTTGGTAGTGGTCAGAGTGTTTTGTCACAGCAATGGAGAAACACTAGAACAGTGGTCTACCAATCCAGGCCCGTGCCTATGTCTGTGCTCTCAGCCCCCTCATCACCCTACCTCTCTCGTAATTCTCAACTTCTCATAAACAGGTATAAGAGTGTGTTTACTAAGTAATAGCTTTAAGTAGGAAACTTCAGCACTACTTTTGCCTGTCTGATGCCTGTATCCAAATTTGTGCAGCTACTGGGCTGTTTGAATATTTAGTTTACATGAATATAACCACCTCAATATTTGATTTTGTTGTTGTTGTTGTTGTTTTTTTTTTTTTTTTTTCATATTTTGGTCTTTTTGAGACAGGGTCTCCCTGTAGCCCCAGGTATCCTGGAACTCAGTAGGTAGGCCAGGCTGGCCTTGAAATCACAGAGATCCGCCTGCTTCTGCCTCCCAAGTGCTGGGATTAAAGGAGTGTGCCACTACGCCCGGCCACTTCAATGTTTGAAAAACACTGATACTCAAGCAAGCATTTCAGATTTTATTTCAATGTCTGGTTTGATTTAGTACTTGGGAGGCTTTTCCTTTTCCATCAGTCATAATCTTTAAGCGATCTTGACTGAAAAACAATCAGAAAATTTAAACAACAGTACATAATTGCTTAATTACATTGCTATGGAAAGTGCATTTTCTTTTCAGATTACCACAATATTCCATAAAATCAGAGTTCCCTTAAGGTGGCATTTTAAGAAAACAGGCTATATGAGGACAGTATGATTACTTTTAGATTCAAATAAACAGGGAAAGAAGAGTTGTGAACATGTTGAATTTTAGGTCAGTTCTTCACTAACCATTGCCATAAGGGAACTGGAACTCTCCTGAAGATACTGGGATTCTTAGTACTAGCTTCAAACCAAAACAAGGATACTATTCTAAACTCATTCATATTTGGAATATCTTGGGTCCTGTATTCATCTAAGAAGCTCAGGTTTCAAATGATTCTCCCGAAGTAGCTACCCTGTGACTCCATTACCAATTTGTTAAGTTATAAAATACAAAGACATAGCTCACAGCAGCTCATACCTCAGTCTGACTGTTTTATGCGTCAAGTAATTAGAAGACTTTTCTGCTTACTTTCTCTTGACTTTACTTCATGGCATAAGCCACATCACAGCAGAGGAAAAGAGATGCCCCCAACCTAAAACCTCAAGAACTGTTCTTTCTTGCTTGTATTTTTCAGAGTTGATCCATAGTTTTTGCATGATCATCCTCGCTTCTGAACTCCTTCCTCAGCCACTTCACACTTATCAAATTCCTAAACTTTAGTTAAAAGGCATGCAAGTACATGTATATGTGTGTGTAAGCAAGTGAGTGAGTGAGAAAAACAAAAACCAAGGGAGACATAATAGAATGTTTTCTTCCAAATATACAAGAAATGTATAGGCAGAGTAAGGGTTATAGTCTAAGGATATCAAAATAGGGACAAGGAGATGGCTCAGTGGGTAAAGCACCTGCTGTGCAACCATGAGGGCCTGATGTTTAATCACCAGTACTCAGTAGCATGTTTCTGTAATCCCAATGTTCCTATGGAAAGATGGGAGACAGAGAGAAGATAATCCTTGGAAGCTCCTGGGCCATCTAGCCTGGTGTACCCAGTGACCAACAAGAAAATAGAGACAAGGTGGAAGAGGGGGACTAACACCTGAGGTTGACCTCACACACATAACTGCAGGAGAGAGAGAGAGAGAGAGAGAGAATTAAATATTGGTACCTCACCCATTTTTCCTCTCTTTGTTAGAGAGAGAGAGAGAGAGAGAGAGAGAGAGAGAGAGAGAGAGAATATCAAAACAACCCAAAGTCCAAGAATAAAAGCTATATAAAATAAGAGGCATTTCAATGATATCTTGTACAAACTACTGAAAATCATTTGTTAGAAGAATAACAACAGGCTTACGATTTTTGTTACTGAAGCACACTTGACACAGCCTCCTCCCCAGGTTTCATTCACAGCTCATGGTGCACAGTCTAATCATGTAGCCTGAAGTGAAGGGCCTCAGATGCCACTGATGGACATGAAAGCTTCTGCGAAGGCAAGTGTAACAAAGCCCTGGTTTGATTGCAGCTACACATGCACGAGCTAAAATGGTACAGTTCCACGAAAATAGTCACAGAGCCTATTTAGAGTGTTTTAAGCATTTCTTACTTTAGACTAATTATTTTCTCTTCAGTAGATTAACTAATGTAAATATTTTACATTTCCTAGTTAACCTTTTTACATTTTCTCAAATATTCCAAAGTCTACAGAATTTACACGATTGGTTAAAATGCCATGTTATTTTTAAAATAATGAATGTAAGAGTCAATGGTGTCTTAAAAAGTAGCCGAGAAAACACTCCTCTAACACAAAGCACCCAAAAGGACCTTCTTAGAGGTGGGTGCCCTTCTTTGCAAGTGTCAGTAGACAAAGCATTGCAAACATGTCTGCAAAACTTCCCACAAGAGGTGTGATGATTTCCCTGAACAGGAAACAAAGACTTAGAACACCTAAGACTTTAACCTATATCAGTTCCATCCCAGGATGCAGAGATTTCACCACTGTCTGGTCAGGGCACATGTGGAGCAAGAATGCTTTGCTTCTTCCTCAGTGAACAGTAATAACTTAGCATGTGTGATGGTTAGCTTTAATTGACAATTGGACAAAACAGAATCACTCGAGAAGAGTCTCAACAAGGGGTTGTCTACATTGGGTTGGCCTGTGGCCATGTATGTGGGGAACTGTCTTAATTGATGTGGGAAGACCCAGCTTGCTGTGGTCAGCACTATTCCCTAGGCAGAGTCTTGAATTTAATGAGTAGAGAAAGCAAGTAGAGGAGAGTGGGAAACATGCACGCATACCTTTCTCTCTGCTCTTGACTGTGGCTATGACGTGACCAGCTGTCTCAAGCTCCCAATGCTGTGACTGCTATGATGGACTGTAAACTGAAACTGTGAGCTAAAATAAACCCTTTCTTCCTTAAGTTGCTTTCTGTCAGGGTATTTTATCATAACAAAGAAGCTAGAATAGCATATTCAGAGAACATCTGGGAGAAGATACAAGCACACACACGTGCCTTTCTGTATACGCTTGTTTGTGTATATTCAGACCTAATTAGCAGATAATTTATAGACACCCCCCAAATTTCTTTATAAAGTATAGGTACCACAATGTCAAAAGGCTGATCCTGCTAAATATTTCCTTTTTTTTAAAATTATAAATAAGAAATGGAATGTCTCAGCCTACCTGCCATTGCATCAAACTTCATTTCCTCTAAACAACAGAATGATATACAAAAGTTTTCTCAGTAAACAATTCTAAAAACAAAAAGTTATCTGTGTCAATATCCATAACCATAAGTATAGAAAGAGAGCATCTTCAGCACTCTGAAAACCTGGATTCTACACATTTGTAAAAGAAGCATAACCATTATTAAGTCAAAGGTTTTTTTATATTACACTGAAAAATTGCCGTGAATGAAAAGTCTTCCCGACCTATTTAATTAAGGACGATATTAACGCTTTTAACACTGGTGGGAAAGGGATTCATGGTACTATTCCTTGGGAATATTGAACATTTCCCTCACCAGTCTGAAGTACTCTTTTCACATTTTAAGTAAATATCTTAACTTCTTATAATGGCAGACTGGAATCAGCATCAACTGGCATTGGAATTCTAAATATAAACATAGACTTTAACTGCATGCTCATCTTAAATTTACTACTGAAATGTTAGTTTAAATGGACACACATATGAGCACAACTTAAAGCATTGCTCAGGGCTGGGAATGTGGCTCGGTGGTAGAGCACTCACTAAGCATCAGAGAGGCCCTGTGATCCACAACCAGCACTACACACATACACACACACACACACAGACACACACACAGACACACACAGACACACATGCACAGACACACACACACAAACACGAAGGGGGGAGGGAGAGAGAGAGAGAGAGGGAGAGAGAGAGAGAGAGAGAGAGAGAGCTCATTTTTTCCAAGTATGATAAATATTGAAATAAAAAGAAGTTTCCTTTATGTTAATCTTACGGAAGGTTAGGTTCCTGATAAGAATAAGAGAAACTTAACATGTTATAGTACTTTTGATCAGATAGCCATGTTAGAAAAAAATTTAGAAACACAGAAAGATAAGGCATCAAACTGTAGGATCTACTATTTCAGAAAGAGAAGCCAACAGAAAACAAAAATTGTCCAAGAATGTGTGAAAGAAAACTATCTTGTCTCCAGAGTCATTCCTGAGCCTTTGGATGACTCTGAGTCAGGATTCCTCTGCTTTTCTGGGGCTCTTGTGACAGGAATGCTGCTTACCATGCAGGACTGACTGTGGTTCACTCAGGTTTTCAAGATCCTGGTGATTGTCAGCCAGGTACCAATTGTGAAGTTGGGACCTTCTTCTTCAATCCATATTCTGATTAGGGAGACACTACTGTTTCCTGAAACACTTGTCTTGGGTGCTTATTTACCTGCAGTTTCTGAGAACCACTACTGGGGCCAGGTTACTCACAGGAAACAAAAGATGCCTACAGCGCCCTCTTTTCTGTGGCCTCTTACTTCACAACTGATGTTTTATATTAGCTGCTTTCTCCTCTTGCCCAAGGCAATGCTTCTTGGTCACTAGAAGGTTCAATTCTCTTTGCCTCTCCCCTCAACCCTCCAAACCAAGAGAGGAGAAAGAAGGAAGACACATTTGAGTGCGTTGAAGTCAAACAAGTTCCCTATTAGAGATTAGAGAAAGAGAAGATACCCTGGAAAGGAGTAAAAGGATGGGACATTGAAATTTTGCTTTAATTCAACCACCTCAGGAAGCTTTTAAAAATTTTTCTCACATTTGTTATTTGCTCAATGCTCTTTATAATTCTAGTCAAGTGCACAAAGCTTTGTAGGCTTTCTCTCGCCCATTCTTGGTAATGCTAAGTGGTTCCTATAATAACTCTCCATTTTGCTGCTGGGAGCATGGGGAGGTCAAGGTTTTGCCCACAGCTACTAGGCACTTTAGCAGAAGGCTTGGCATTTTAATTTTAGGTCTGTTGAAAAATCAAACAAGCATACTAAACCAGTGCTTATAACCGCTCTATCATTTCCCTTCTTGCAACCTGTGTCGAGAGTTGCAAGCTCAGGTGCTAGGCAGGTAGTTTCCATGGCTGAACAGGCTGGGACTGGAACAAGGCAGTTTGGAATTCCCCTATGATCTACAGGAGGATCCCCAAAGCCCCAATTCCAGTCAGTTGTAGCCTTGAAGAACCCATGCACCACTGAGGCAAGAGTCAGCTCTTCAGAAGAAGATGGACATATGGGTGTAGGTAACATTTAAAATGTTGCTGGGAACCCTAGCATGCACCTGACATTCTAGCACTTTTAGGCAGATGCAGGAGCATTAAAAATTCTAGCCAGCCTAGGCTACATAGTGAGATGTTGTCTTGAGAAATCAAAAGTTAAAAAAGTTACTAAAGCAATAAAGTACCTGATTTTAAATCTTGAAAACTTACTTTAAAACATTTAAATGTTGAAGGCCAATTTTATACTAGCTGAACAAAAGCTATCAGCAGGTAGAGTTAAACTCCTGTACTTGTTCTTACTCCTCTTTTCCTTCTTTAGGTCAAACCTTGACAGATATGGTAGTAATATGCTGCCTGAACATGGACTTTAAATTCATCAGTCAGGGCCAATAAGATGGCTCATTGGGTAAAGGCGCTTGCCGCCAAGGCTGACAACCTGAATTTGATTCCTGGGACCCACATGATGAGATTGTCCTGCAAGTTGTCCTCTGATCTCCATACATGTGTCATGGCATGACCCGACCTTCAGTAAATAAGTAAATGCAAAAAATGTAAGAAAGAATCAGTCTCACACAATGTGGTGAGATGAAGAGTGGGCTCTGTTTCATTTGGGCTTTAGAAGGCCATGTTGAAAGGAACCAGGCAAGGTAGGGCCCTGCATTGCCAGCTGGTGGTGAGATCCTAGTGCTCCCTCCTCTCCGGGTGGCTGTGTTACATCTCTGATGTTGCCTCTGGCTGTCTCATGCTGTTCAGTTACATAATGGCTTTCACTTAGTCTGACTAAAGTTAGTGTCTCAGAGATGAAAGGAAATAATCCCTTAGAGACTCTCAAAAGTGCAGTCTACCTTCAGCCCTCTCTGTCCAAGTTATAGAGATGGTGGTAAATTCCATACTCAGCAATCACATTTTTCTCCTTAGCACACACTGATTAAAGAAAAAAGCACAGAGACGCTGAGGTTGGGTGGAACAACCTACATTCTCAGCTTTGGGTCATTTGGAAAAGCATTTTCAAATCTACAGCTGACGGTGCTCTTTAAACACAGCCTTGAGGTTTTCAGTCAAACTCCCACAAAAGCAGCCACAAACCTCTGTGTTTGAGGCTGGTTCTCACAAACCTCTATGCTCCGTCATACCCTCGGTTACTTTCAAAGACCTTAGCATGGGCAGATCAGTCTTGCTCATGGTTGGTCTCCAGCACCTGGCACGCACATGAATAAATATTTGTTGAATAAATGAATAAAATGAAAGGAGGACTCAGATCAGTTGGGACCAAGATAACATCTATGTAGTGATTTATTCATTCAAATGTGTTGGAATGAACTCATGTCCCTAAGGACTGTGCTTTAGGGGGGGAAAAGGTAGTTAGTTAGTTCCTGAGACTTTTGTGTAGGGTGGAATCTGGGGCACCCGGTGATTTGGTCCAGCCAGAGAAGGGGAAAGGAGGATTTTTGAGTGAAATATATGAAAAAAAAAAAAAAGGAAAGAGAAAATAGCTAAAACACGAAGAGCAAACGGGCAAGACATGAGAAAGAGAAGACA
Source organism: Nannospalax galili (assembly GCF_000622305.1). Classification (NCBI taxonomy): domain Eukaryota; kingdom Metazoa; phylum Chordata; class Mammalia; order Rodentia; family Spalacidae; genus Nannospalax; species Nannospalax galili. Next base: position 373,208 of record NW_008358342.1, on the reverse strand, counting down.
CTGTGTGTGTGTGTATGTGTGTGTGTGTGTGTGTGAGAGAGAAAGAGAGAGAGAGAGAGAGAGAGAGAGAGAGATGAGAGGTAATCTCCCTCCAGTTTCTTTCAGTAAAATCAGCAGGTATTTTGCAGTCACAGCATACAGTGAACATTCACAGTATAACTATGAGGCATACTCCAGGTGGAAGAACAGGAGTAACTCCAACAAGGGAGGTCTTTCCTGGGGAGTCAACAGTTCAGGGTGAAATGGCCAAAGGAATAAAACCTCACACTATACTATGAAAACTGCTTGAAGGAATGCACAAAGCAACAATGACTTACAAGATGCTTTTTAGCATTTTCTTGATGACAGGCACATGGGGGCCCCCAGTGATATTGTGTCAAGCAAGGCACTTTAGCTCCCTTGCTCAAGGAGGGAGAGGCAATACATTTAAAGAATGGAGCTGGGTGTGGTGGCCTATGCCTTTAATCCTAGGACTTGGGAGGCAGAGGCAGGTGAATTTTTTTGAGATGGAGGCCTGCTTGGTTTACATAGTGAGTTCCAGGCTAGCTGGGGCCACAGGAGACCCTGCCTCAAACAAACAAACAGACAAACAAACAAACAAACGAAGAATAGGATCTGTCAGTGATGGGGGGTTTGACTAGAATGGAGGGGGCAGGTAATGTAAGACAATGGAAAGGACTGGGGTTCCACATGAACCAGGTTGTTATCTCTGGCCTCTCTGAGGAGTGACTATTGAGCTAAGAGACCTGAAGGATGGAGAGAGCCATCCTACCTGGGAGAGGGAAGAGCTATATGCAAAGACTCACCCATGGGCCAGATGTTGGCACAAGGTAAGTGCTGATGAGGAGAGTGGAGCCTTGGTCAGATAAGCAGGGACTGGATCAGGGAGGCAGAGAAGTGTCTGGGAGGATAACGGGTAGACTGGCAAAGATGTGGGGAAGTTGGCTGAAACGCAAAGGTAAAATGTAATCACAACACAAGGGCCCTGACAGGCACCATCTCTGGGGGGGTAAAGTTCTTAAATACTGGCCCTCCAGGGGGCAGGAAATAATGTAGTCTGGCTAATTGCTCACAGGGACTGCTTTGTACATTAATGTAAAACTAGGGATTATCCAGCCCCAGATGCAAATGAAAAGGGCACAGTGGGTCACTGGTTTTCCGAAGATTCTTCTCATTGAGGTAAAAGTGGAAATGCCAATTATCCTCATTTCAGCCAAAAGAGAACGAGAGAGGAGAAACACTGGAGAATTGTGGTTCCAATTGGCTTGAAAATCAAAACTACCACCCCAGAATTAAGAGAACGGGGGAGGGGTGAAGCCCTTTGCTCTTGGGACCTTAAGTGATTAGAAAGAGTTGTTATTTGGCTGATTTTCACACTTCATTAGCATATGCATGATTTAATGAGGAAACATGCTGGGGGGCTGGCACGGGTGAGGGCAGCTCTCCCTACCCTGCTCGCATTCTAGAAACTGGGGCAGTAGCACTGGGAGCACTTAATTACGCCAGCGAGGCGACTGGGATCAGAACAGAGGGAGATGAACACATGACACAGCTTTGGATGAAAGATGCTGATGACTAACTTCACCCAGGAGCAGAGGACTGAGGACCTCACCCCGCCCCCAACAAGGGCAGAGCGCCTTCGAGAACCTCAGCCAGCCCCCCCCCCCCAGTTCTCTCACCTCTATTTGATGCTTGTATTTTCTTCTCCAAAAGCCAAGAAAAGTGAAGAATAAATGTTTATGCTCCACCTCCCAAGGAGGAGAGGAAGAAAGTATTGGGGTAAAATGGGGGACAGAATTAAAAACTCATGAAGGAGAGTCAGGCCTGCAAATGCTGATTCTGATTTGCCCGACTGATGCAAAAGCAGGAGTGGGACAAATGTCACACCTAAGGCTTCAAATTCATTCTTTAGCTTTCCTTTGTTCTAGTTAAAACACACACACACACACACACACACACACACACACACACACACACTTTCCAAGGAATACAAAGCAGAGCTGGGCTACTTGTGATAAAGGGTCCCAACCAGGCACAAGCCACTGGCATTTCTGAATGAGTAGCCAGCTCGTGTTCTTTAGAGGCACAAAAATGGAACTCAAAGAATGATGGGTATTAATAATACAAATCTTTCTGAAAAGAGATGGCAAATGTGAACTGAATGTCCCTCTGGGAATACATCTATGTTCAAGACTCTACAAGGCTGACTTAGTGACCAAAACCTCATGATGTGGAGAGTTGGAATGTCGTAGATCTAGAGCCAAAATTATCTTGATAGTCCCTTTAATACTGATTTATTGTATCTTCTCTAGCATCCCTTTTGACTAGCAGGCAAAATATTTTGCATGTACTAATTCAACATAGAAACACTAGCCTCTACCAGTTCAAAGTTGAGAATGTCTTCAGATAACATTTGAAACCTGTACCAAAATTTCCCCAGTCTGCTGTGCTTTATCTACCTGTTACCCCCACCAATGTCTGATAAATGCATTGACTTATGGTGGTTGTTTGCTCCATGATTACAGAAGTTCACTTCCACAGTAGAAATCATCACTCTGGGCAACCTGAACCTGTCTTCACTCATATCTGACTCAGAATAAGCTATTTTTTAGGTAAGTCCTAAGAAAATGTAAAATTGTTACCTCATATGCCATCTCATCACTGCACTGACTATCATTTGGTGTAGAAAGTGTGTCCATCTTGGTCTGTTAGTCTATTCTGAGATGACTCACCAATCCTTTTCTGCTTCTCCAGTCTCCTCAGTGTTAATTCCTCCTCTCTTAAGAAAATCCTCTTTCGGGCTGGAGAGATGGCTCAGTGGTTAAAAACACTGGTTTTTCTTGCAGAAGACCCAGGTTCGAATCCCAGCCCCCACATGGCAGCTAACAACTGTTTGTATCTCCAGTTCCAGGGGATCCGATGGCCTCTTCTGTCCTCTGCAGGCATTGCACGACACGGGTGCACTTACCTACATGCAATCAATACACATATACACATAAAATAAAAATAATAAAATACTGAAAAAAAAAATCCTTTTTTCCTTCTCTCAGTTCCATCTGGTGCGGGCGTGCGTGTGTGTGTGTGTGTGTGTGTGTGTGTGTGTGTTGCAGATCTGAGCTAATCAGTACAGTCGGTGCCCCCCCCAACACTGATTGCTTCGGGCCTAAAAACAATTCACGTGGATGGTTAACAGTTAGGTCCAGACTTAGCTGCCACACGGAGACAATGCCAGTATACTCCTCTCACTCCCTTCACACCCACCCCTCGAAGCTCTCCAAACATGTCAAACGTTTTCGTACCCCTGTGCTTTTGCAGATGCTTTTCCACTTCTTGGATGAATGAAGAAATCCATCAGTCCTTCCATATGTTCCTTTGGCTTGGATCCCCAAACCTTATGCTACCAGATTTAACTTGATAAACACGCACTCACTGCTATTACACCAGAGCAGCAACCAGTCTTCCCTTTTTCTGCCAATAGTCCCCACCCCGCCCCAAGCACCTCACTCATGCTTAAGTAAAATTTGGGTAGCAGTGATTCTTCCTCTTTCAGGGTCAGCGTTAAACTCCAGCTGGCTTAAAAGATTCCATCTCGAAGGGACTGAAGAAGGAACAGAATCTCAACAGCACTGATGTTAGATATTTCCTGAAGATTTAAGGAAAGGATGTGGAGCACTGCACAGGGGCAGTCAACTTTACACTGCCAGCAGCTGCCAGATGTCCCTAGAAAGCAAAGCAGAGAAATGACTGACCCAGGGCCACAGAGCTAAATGCTAGGTCAAGCCTTACCTGAGCGAGTGGCTTTTTGAATTTTTAAGTTGTATATGGCAACTGATTTTATCAAACATGGTCTTGCTCTGTAGCCCAGGTTAGCCCCAAACTCTCAGTGCTCCTCCTTCCTCACTGTAATCCCAAAGGTTGAGACCACAGGTTTGAACCACCACACCAGTCCCAAATTTTCTATTAAATGTATCGGTGCATACAGCAGCATTATGCAGCAACACATTAGCATGCTTAAAATAAAACACACAAAAGTCATAAAATTATGCACGCTGCAACAGTGTATCATATATGACATAGCATAGACATACACTATAGTCTAAGCTAAAGATAAATGACACTGAATAAGAAGCAGGAATTGGTTTGCTGCTTAAACACAACACACTTTAAAAAAATAAATCTCAAAGTTGTCAAGATTACTAGCTACAAAGTTCATTCTTACATGAAATTTCAGTTTAAGAGATTTCAGAAACAACTGGCTACTTTTTCTTTGCTTTATTGATTGGCTTTTAAATTTTGTTTTGAAATAGAGTATTACTGTAGCCTCAAACTGGCCATTCCCCACTTCTGCCTCCCTAGGCCGGGGATTACAGGCAGGCACTACTATACCTGGCTCGGTTTCTGTTTCTCATAGCTGTAATGTTAAAAAAAATATTCAGAACAAGAAAAATTCTACAACATAGGAGAGCCCTGCTGTGGCTCTCATGTGACTTGCCTCATTATAAGACTGTGCTGGGTCATAGGCAACAGCCCAGTGTATCCAGAGGCCTATCCTAATGCAGATTCAAACTGCACCTGGCATTTATTACACAGTAAGGACAACATTAAAAAGATATGCAACTCCCTGCCAAAAAAATCCCAAATGCAAGATGGCACACAGAACAATGGCACAGGCATCACTTGAATCAGCCTAAAAGACAATACGTGTCAACTCTTCAGAATGAATACATGAAAGTCAGTTTTTTCAACATCTCTAGCCACATTTGACTGGTCACTTGCAGGTTCATCCTACACTATTATGTGACTCAAAACGGCATTAAGCAAAAGTTTTCAGCTCTTTGAACCTAAAGATTCCTGAGCAACGCAATGACATAAATGTTAGATTGTTTACTAGCCATGACAAAACCCCGGGGATATTATAAATGAGCTTATAATTCAACCTCAGACTATTCATGCATTCATCCATTCAATACAATTTGTACACCTCCTGTGCTAAATACTTTCTAGGATGTGTGGGTTCAGCAACAGAGAAAACAGACATGTTTTTTGGGATATACATTCCAATGCAGGAAGATATGTAAAAAACAATATATAAATGCATAGTATATGAGAAGGTGATGGTTGGAAAGCAACAGGATAAGTGAAGGCAAATCAGAGGGGCCAAAAGTGGAAGGAAATTTGTAATTTCAAATGGGAGTCAATATAAACATCACTAAAAAGACAGCACTCGATGTCTTGAAGGAAGTGAGGAAATGAGCTATGCGGGTGTCTGGGAGAAGAGGGGTCCAGCTTGGCCTTGGTTTGCATCAGCATTGCAGCAGTGAAAATGGTGACGGCAGGGTGCCGGACAGATTTTTACATAGAGCCAGTAGGGGTCCAGATGCACTTCATAAGGAGTATAAGCTGAGAGGACTTAAAAGTTTGGGGCTTGCGGAACTAGAAGGAAGAAGTTCTCATCATCTGAGAAAGGGACTAAAGGTCTGTTGGGAAACAGTTCAGTTTTTAAATGCTAGAATATCTTACTAGACATACAAGGAGAGATTCTGAAGACGTATTTGTATAAGTCTGGAAATCAGGACTGAAGATATGAATTTTGGAGTCTCTGGCATATAGACAATATTGTAAGTTCCCAGACTGGATGAAATAATGGAGACAATAATTAGAGAAGAGTGGATCAAGCGCTAATTCATCAAATTCTCAATCTAGACAATAAAGTCAGATATTAGTGTTATCCTAACTTAAAACCAAGGATTTGAATTGTTAAGATCACACAGCAACTGCGCCAAGAGCATGCATGCCCACCCTATTCATGAACACACCAGGAGTCAATCTGGGCCTAAAACCCACAGTCTAATTCCAGGGTTGGTGTCCTCACTATTATCTAAGATTGATGCCTGTTTCCAAGTGGGATTATTTAATTAGTTGATAGGTGCTTGAATTACATAGTAGGAAAGTGCAAGACATCAGAGTGACCAGTTGAGTAAGAAGAATTTAGGTCTGTGCCTCCAGAGATAGACTGGGCTTCAAACCCTTTTCCAGACAAAAGTAAGGGCTCTCAAAGCACCCAAATAGGGAAGCTAGTTTGCTTCCTGATCTTCACATTCAGTCAGATTTGCTTAAGGATCTTGCTGCAAGATGCAGGTTCCTAGGTGACCATTCTTTAATGCTGATTTAGTGGACACTGGGTAGATTTCTTTGGAAATTCTAAACATCTTTTGTGAGAAAAATTAGCAAAGGAAAATCGACTTTGATTTGCTTCTGTTCGATAATGCCCCACTTAAAGAGACCAATAAAATTGTACTTATTTATTAACTTTGCAGATGGGATTGTGATGGAAGGCAGGCATCTGTACATGGCTAATGATGGCACATTTAGCTTGGAAAATGAGTGTGATATGCTTTATAAAGACCGCTAGTTTTTTGTGTGCCATCCATACTGAATTTCCTATTGAAACTAAAATTGATTTGATTATTTTATTTATTCGTATTTGTAAATGAAATGGTCTTGAACATTGCCCCTCAAATAGTGGGTCTTTACTAAGCTCTGACTGAAAAATTAATGTACATGAGAAGTTGTATCTTGCATTTCTCAGTGGAGATCCAGTCTTAGTCAGATATCTTTACTGAAGAGGACTGCAAAGTGTAGTAACATTTAATGCAAGCTTGCGGTGAGTATCCTTTGTCATAAAGTGCCAAAGCAGAGCTGTAAATAAAGTAGGTTGTTGTGAATGCCCATTTCTTGAGCTCTGTTCGAGTAGACAAGTACAAAAATTCTCAAAAGTCCACATAATATCACTCCATTAATCTTACAGTTGAATAAGGCCAGGAAAACATGAGGAAAACAGCTAATATTGTTCCCTGTGTGGTTAGAATCTAGAGGTAATCGCACAAGCGATTTCCTTTCATACCAAATGCCACTTCCAAATGTTTGTGCATCCTACTGCTTTCTGTTTCTATTCAAAACTTCAAAACAGTCCTTCCAAACGGGCTCTATTTTATATGATGTAACTAATCACATTTTAATAGTTTCACTTTAATTGAAGAATTTTCCCAAAAACCACTAACTCATCCAATTTATTGGTTTCATTAGAATGTAATCAAATGGGTAGGTCTCGAGCAGCCACTATGGAAACCAATGTGAAGATTCCATAAGAAACTAACAGTGGTACTGTCTGATCCAGATTTACTGTACCTGGATAGATACCTGAGGGACTCTAAGTCAGCATACAATAGAGATACTTGCCCATCAATATTTACTGAGGCATTATTCACAATAACAAAGATGTGGAATCAGCCTAAATGTCTATCAATAAATGAATGGATGTGTGCATACACACTCACAGGAACAACATGCATACATCACACACACACACACACACACACACACACACACACACACGAGTTTTATTCAGTCCTAAAGAAAAATGAAATTATGTCCTTTTTAGAAAAATGAAGAGAACTGGAGATCAAATGTTAAGCCAATTGAACCAAAGTCAGAAAGACAAACATCCCATGTTTTTCTCTTATATGTGGGAATATAGATTAAAAAAATATTATAAATGGGCTGGAGAGGTGGTTCAGCAGTCAAGAGCACTGACTGCTCTTGCAGAGGACATGGGCTTGATTCCCAACACCCACATTGTGGCTAACAACCGTCCGTAACTCAAGTTTCAGGGGATTCAACGCCTTCTTCTGACCTCTGTGGGCACTGCATGACACAGGTGCACTTACACACATGTAGGCAGTACACACTAGTGGAAGAAGGAGTGGGGTAAGGGAGGAAGATGGGTGAATATGAGCAAAGTATACGACATACAGGTATGGTGGTATCATAATGAAACTCAGCATTTTGTACAACAAATCTACACTAATAAAAGAGTACACTTTAGGGGGCTGGAGAGATGGATCAGTGGTTAAGAGCACTGACTGCTCTTGCAGAGGACCTGGGTTCAATTCCCAGGACCCACATAGTGGCTACAAACCATTCTTAACTTCAGTTCCAGGGGAATCCAACACCCTCTTCTGAGTTCCATGGGTGCACGCACATACATGCAGGCAATACACTCATACACATAAAATAAAAATATTAAATAAAATATATTAATAAAGAGTAAACTTTAATTGGGGAGAGAAAAGAGGTAGGTTGGAGAGGGAGAGAGAGAGAGGAGAGATAAATAAAACTTAGTGTGAAAAGACAGAAGGAAGTATATTAACTCAACTCCCCCCGAAAAATACACATATAATATCTGAACATGAATGCATGTGTATATCTGAAGGTAATATCACAAGGAACACAGTACCAGACAGGAGAATCCTCCTTTGAGCTGTTGGTTAGGGTAGTCCAAGAGACTCCCCAAAGATACAGGCTGGTGCCACAGCCCTTGATTAACTCCTAGAACTTGAAAGTAAGACCTTATTTCTGAAGACAGGACATACTTCAAACATAGGACTTGGAGCCATGGAGCTGGAACTGACTGGGAAGCCTCCTTCCTGAAGACTAGCTCTCATAGTTCTAGAGGACACTACCCAAACTGCTAAAGGAGAAAAGCAATCAATGGTCCAACCCAGCTGTAAAGCCTAATAACCATGACTGGCACAGCAAACTATCTCTGTTGGTGCATAGTGGCACTTTTATCTAGGGAGTAATCAACAGCTATCTAATTGGACTTAAAACCCTGTCAACAGGATGCAACTCATGGGTGGGACTGTCAATATAGCCAAACACACATGGCTGGAGAGGTCACAGAGCCTAGAGAAAACCCTATCTCTCTTATATCTCTAGACAAATGAAATTTCTAACTGTATGTTAAATATGGGTCCTTCTATTTACAGAGAAGTATACCAGTCACCACTCATCAAAGAAGTTTCTTTTCGCAACATTAAGGTTTTATAGAGTTCCCCAACTGGTCACACACAGAGAATATGTGTCTGAGAGATGCCCAGCCCTAAGTGACACATCTACAGTGGAACCTCTACACCTAAGGCTCATGGAACATAGCAGAACAAGGGGTAGAGAGAAAACTAATACATCTCTCAACTCTCACCAGTGAAGCTTCCTCATACAAAAGTGTGATGCACACAGAAGGCCACAACTGGCCAAGATTTAGAGCATAAGGGACTGCAGAGTTCATGTCCCTGGATAGGACTCCTATATTCAACCTCACCTGCCCATGGCTCAGGGACATTGAGGAAGAGAGGGTGGAAATTCTGTAAGAGTCAGGGTTGGTGCATGAAGATAAGGAAACAGAGATTTTCAGGCTTCTGGGAATTTGCTCATATGAACTTGCAACAATGGTGACAGCATGCACAAGACCCATGCAGACTCAATCAGACAAAAACCCAGCATAGAGCTGGGAAAATGGGCAGCAGACCTCAACCTTGGCCGAGGAGCTATTGGGAACTGATTACTACTGGGTGAGGGAAAGTTGATCTTATTTAAGTGAGTGACTCTAGAGAGGCTGACTAGACTTCAGTGGTTGAACTTGCACTGAGGGATATCTGGGTATAAATGCTTGGTCCAATAGGCCTTAACATATATGGCAGAATGCATGAAATCCTGTGGGGAGGTATGGGGGATGCAGGTGGCAGAGGGGATCTAAATTTGATTAAGATCAATTATGAAATGAACAAAAACTCAATAAAAATATACAGAGAGAACACACACACAGCAAGAGAGAGAGAGAGAGAGAGAGAGAGAGAATAATAAAAGAATACACAAAGAACTTCAAACATGGTGGGTTTAGACTCAGTGGTGTAGAGCTTGACCAGTATGTGTGAGACACTGAATTCAGTCTCAGTACTGCCAAAAATAAAGTTTCAAATAGTTAAAAACAAAACCAAAACAAACAAAAAAAGGGGTTGGAACAATTTCTAAAGCAGGAAATTTAACACTACAGTGATTTCTACCTCACTAACCCCTTTCACATTTTAGTTATTATTACATTTGCTTATTATTTTTAGAATTTTTACAACAGAGAAAGTAACCCAAGTATCACTTTTGAATATTTGCACCCTAAAATTTTATCATTACATCTTAACTCAGTTTAATATTTTTACAGGTAACAATAAACATTTGAAAATAGAGTACTAAATTTTCATATTTGCCCCCCAATCACAGATAGTATATGTTAACAATTGTAGAATAATTATTCTTAGAATTCTATTTTATTTTTAGGACTCAACAATTATATGGCTTTAAGTTATATGAAGTAAAATACACAAAATATCAGGCCAACTTTATAATTTCATGTATCTCTACAGCTCAACATTCCTTTTACTAATTTCATATTTTGTTCATTTGAGTCCATTAAAAGAACAGAAAATGTTACATAGATGTTAATTTAATACATAATGCTTAAGTAAAAAGTTTTTAATATATATACATATGTTGCTGATATTATAAAACTATTTAAAACTATTTTTAAAATGGCAATTAGAGTCTAAGGACTTAAATGATTAAATCACAACTTCAGTCTAATTTTTATTCTTCTAAGCATATTGAAATCTATGTATGAGAATTTGAATAGCATTTAGTTAAGAAAAAATAAAACAATATTGTGTGTTTTAACTTATGTGTATTTGATTGTTGTTAATTCTCCTTTTTTAATTTAATTTTTTAAACGTTTTTTGTTGTTTATTTGAGACATAATCTTGCTTGTGTAGCCCAAGGTGGCCTCAGGCTCACAGTGATTCTGCAACCTCAGCTTCCCAAGTGCTAAGACCTCCACACCTGCTCTCTGTGCAAATGAAAATATGGGAACTAACAAGGAATAACTTCTTATTTACCTCCTACCTGAAAACAATCTATCATTTTAATTACATTGTTTCAAAACTTTACATATCAATGCAGTGCAGTAATTAAAACCATGGGCTCTTTATTTGTATGACCTGGAGCAAGATGTCAGTTTATTTATCTGTAAAATAGGACTAGTGAAAGTGTTAATCTCATAAGGACTTTTAAAATGAGACTGAATCCACTTGTTGGTATGCAGGTAAGGAAATAGAATGATTGGCTTGAAGAGCTCGGTGCACTCCCATGTTCGTTATTCACAACAGCTGAGATATGCAGACAAGTGTGAAGAGATGAATACATAAAGAAAATGATTCACATAACTGAATAATACTCAGCCATAAAGAAGGAAACCCTGCGATCTGCAATAACATGGATGTATCTGGAACTCTATATTACAGTATGTGAGAGAAACCACACACAGACAAATGTGGCAGCATCTCACATATATGTCAATTTTTTAACAAACTGAACTCACTGAACAGAGAGAAAGGTAGTTAGCAGGGAAGGGAGATGGAGAGGTGTTGGTGTTCAATTACAAAATGAATAAATCCTGAAGACTTAATGACTTGATGGATTCGATGGAGATGATAGTTAGTAATGATGTGTTGTGTATGTAAAATTCCTAAAGAGCAGAAGTTAAATACTCCCCTCTCTTTCACACATACACAACAAACACCATAAAATTGTAACTATAAAAGGTAATGGATTTGTTAATTAGTCTGACTGTGATAATCATTTCACCTTGTGGATAGTATTTAAAAACATCAGGTTATATAGTTTTGGCATATACAGTTTTTATCATCATTTATGAAACAATAAAGCTAAAAAATCAATGTACAACATGAAAAAAGATTTGATGTGATAAAGCCCATAAACAGCTAGGCATCATAGCACACAATCAACACTCTGCCATTGTTAGCAACTGTCATTTTCAGCTACACACATGCTCAACTGGGCAGGAACATGGTATACACACTCTAGCCCTATATATTTTTTCCAGTTTGCATTTCACTATTACACTAGGCTGCCTTGTTTCTGCCTCCTAAGCATCCCTGCTTTACCTCTGCCCTTGAAGCTGGCCGTTCACAGGTCTTGGCTGCTGATTCATATGATGGTATGAGTCATACCATCAACACTGCCCAGCAACGATCTGAAATCAGAGGATTTCAGAGACGCAGTGGCATCATCTTCTCACTCAACTGGGGAATTTAAAACACAGGGCCTCTTCAGGATGGATCCATGTTGCCGGTGAGGTAGTATGCTCAGGTGATCTGTTCCCAGGCTTACAAGTCTGTATATATCTCTCAGCTGGTTTATCATCAAAGGCAGTCATCATGAAGGATCTAGAGAGTGAACTTCAGATGACTCCCCTGACCTTACTAGGTACAAAGGGATTTTTATTGAGGGACAGGTAGATTATGAAATAGAATGGCATTTCCCTGGCATCTGCTGGCTCTGGTAGCTGAGGGGCAAACATCCTTCTCTGTTGTTGTTTTCACTGAATATTCTCATCAAGCCTGACGTGCCACATACTGTGTTGAGTACCTCTGAGGAATTAAGAGGCAGACAAGAGTCCTTCCGTAAGATAAGTCATAGACTACATTATTCCTCCAACAAATAGCTAACGGAGAACTGGCCCATAGCTGATGATTAGTGAAGGTTTATGAACAAACAAATGTACATTTTGGGCAGTCTCATCTAGAAGCACAGGGTGGAAAATGAAAGCAATCAGGCCAAATTTAGAAAGCCTATATTCCTAATTGCCATTGCCAAAAGGCTCCCACACCCCACCCCACCCCACCCCCAGTTTCTAAGCTTGCCAGGAAATACGGGCTTTCACTTAGGGCGCTGATGCCTAACTTGGTAGGAAGGAGCTAGACTTCACCAGCTCATCCCACAGGATCGTTATTCTTCAAGGAAGAAGTAGGCATCAGTTAAACACTTTCAAAAGCTTTAGGGTGTTAACCATTTGATAGCTCTCAGCAGCTCTGCTGTGCCCTCACAGCATGGAGTGGCTCCTCCATGGTCCATGTAATAACTGGCACTGGTTTGTTGTGTCAGACAGAACATAGGACTCTCAGGCACAGACTACAATCCTGCTTCAGTTTACAAGATATTCAAGAACTTGAGGGCACCACATCTGTGTATCTTTGTGATCACATAAAGTAAATAATTGCTTTCTTAAAAAAAATCAATGCCACTATCACTAATTTTTCATTTCTACAAGCTACCCCACTAACAGCCTATGGGTCTTTACACAGTGTCTTTGATTATGTGGTGGTTTTGTGTATACTTAGTATTACAAAATGGGTCTGTGTATACTGAATTCACTGTCCTGATTTTTTCAAATGCATTCACTTTCTTTGTTTTCCTCCACCTCTATTTTTAGCACCAGGACAATAACACCAGTCTTTTGGGCCTCTGGAGGGATTAATGTTCCTAAGTGCAGGAAAGCCAGAAGATGCTGTATCTATGCTGAATATAACAAGATATTATTTTTAGCTCTGTGCTTAAAGAGATCTCTCTGCTAGGCATCTCTGGCTACCAGCAGCTAAACACATTGCTGTCATCAAATGGAATTTATTGAACAGGCAGTGACAGTCTTGTGAACTCTAAATTAAGGAGGAACTCCTGAGAACCCAATTTTAAAACATTATCCCCCTCTTTGTTATCTGTATTTGTTTGTTTCAGAGCCTGACACTTTAATTTGGTCTCAGAACTCCAATGTGCAAGTGCAATTTTCCTTTTGAAATGGTAGAAAGCTGCTGTCTTGAGACAGGCTTAGCTCCTGGAGGGTAGAGGCTGGCAATGGCTGTGCTGCCCCAAGTGCCAATAGACACCGATAGAGGAGGGAAGGGAAGTAGCAATTCAACTCAGGTGGAGGCTGTGGGGTGCACACAGCACACTTATCTTTCAGTGTCTTCCTTCTGTGATTACTCTAGAATGGGCAGGCTCTCCAGGAGCTTTTCATCTCCATTTCCTCTATCTACCTTTCCAGTCCACCCCTGTTTCCTTAAAGACTTGGTGCTTCTAGGTTTTGCCCTGAAGTCTTTGCTTGTTCCATCAGTCAAATTGGCTCTATCCCAGTCTATCCTAACCTAACTTTTTTTCATTCTGTTTTTGTTAACTTGCTTTTCATCTTCCCATGACTTACCTTCTTTCCCTTCTTCCAGCACTGTAAGGGTCTGTAGAGCTAGCTCTAATGCTGTCCCCTGCCTTATCCTCATGATGCCTTCTCTAGAGAAGTAACTCCTACCTATGGCTTCCACAGCCACAGTTCACGCCTCTGAATGTGACAGGATTATTCTTCACACATCATGGAGTATCTACCATACTGAGCCCAGAACAGGAACTTAGTCTGTATTCTCAGCTAAATAGATACTATGATTTAAGTAATGTAACTATTTTGAGGGAACACTCCACTGGTCTTAAAATCAGCAGCTAACATAATTTAACCATGTGCTGGTACTAGAACAAAACAATGAGAAAAACCAATCATAGCAATGAATATTTACTGAGAAGTTAATGCTGCTAGGAAACAGAGCTAGTTACTTTGGTTGAATTGGCTCTTTGAGCTTTATCAATAACTTTATGAAGCACCAGAAGGCTAGGTAGTAAATGGTAGCTTTAAAAGTTAGCTTTCTCTAGGGCATACACTATCAAATGGGGAATCTTGGATTCAAGTCCACACCTGCCTGACCCCATGGTGCATTGCTTTCTGTTTCCTTGTGATTCATTTCAAAGGATATGTTCAGGATCACCCTCAGCAACTTAGTCTGAGACTATATAAAACCTCATACACAAGGATTAGTGATGGACACAGGAGCCTTGAGGAGGCTTTTCCGTTTTTGTATAGAATGTCAATGATTTTCATTCTAGGTCAGGCAGAATAAAGCTATGGGTGAAGAAAGTTCACCTCTTTCACAACAGTTAAGTGGAACAATGATCTGTTCATTTAAATAATGAGGAAAGCAATTTAGGTTTTTAATTTTTTAAATAAAATCTTATTTGCTGATAATGACTGTATTTCTCCTGGTCTTTGTCTTAGAAGTTAATAATTGTAACAGGCTAGTTTAAATATGAATACAGTAAAATTGCAACAGATAGGAGAGAGAGAGAGAGAGAGAGAGAGAGAGAGAGAGAGAGAGAGCATGAAAGGAGGTTTGACTGTGGTAGTGTTGGGAGGGGGGTATCTATTTACTTTTGGTTAAATGCCAGTACTGCAAGATTCTGAGGTCAGTAAAAGAGATGTGAAACCAATTAGGGTTTCTCAGTTTCTGGCTGCTTGAGGCTACGCATATTGCACACCCAAAATATACAGGTTTGCAAGGAACTATGGATGGATGCAGTCACCCTACCATGCTACATAATGGCTCAGTGCCAAGGTCCTGGGATAACACATGTCCACTTTTGAGTCTTGGGTTAAAATAGTGCAACTCAAAGGAACAGGGGTGAACAAAGGGGATTCAGCAAGAGTGGGAATGAAGCATGAATCACAGAAGAGATTACCATCAGAAGCTCAAGGAAAAAAAAAAAACTGCCAAAGCTATGCAAAGCTATATAGCTTTCTGCTAATGACTACGACTGTAATTTCTGCATATTTTAACAGATGTTCTGTTTATAAAACTGCAAACGGATTTGGGGGTTATGAATAAAGTCAGAAGGCCCTGGAGATGTTTCTTGGTTTGATTAACTGACCACAGGCCATTTGTTTTACAACAAAGATGCTCAATGATCCATGGTCCATGATTTATACCAGCCCTTGTGCACTAATGGTGGGTGTCTCCATGGTACTTCTCATTAGCATCAGAAGGCAGATTGGAGGAGAACAGATTATGGGAATAGCTCCCCCATTGCTCGACATGATAGTTCATTAGTGGATGTGGAGTTGATCTGAAAGAAAACTAAAATAATCATAAGCCGTATTTGAAAAACTATAACAATTAAGGAACCCAGTTCAATGATGAAAGAAAATGTGGCCGTCCACAGTCCTAGCTTTAAGCACTTTGATTAGCTAGAAATGAGAGGATGTTCTGTCTTTTCTAAATGAAAGACAAATCATCAAAATTTCTGCCGGGCGTGGTGGCGCACACCTTTAATCCCAGCACTCGGGAGGCAGAGGCAGGTGGATCTCTGTGAGTTCCAGGACACCTGGGGCTACAGGGAGACCCTGTCTCAAAGACCAAAAAAAAAAAATTTCTAATAATACCAAAGTGATATGCCAACTGGTATTGGTCACCTAGCTATGCATGAGTCACTCTGCTGGGTGACTTATATGTCACGTCATGTCTGTTCTCACACTGTGTATTGTAAGGTTCCTTAGGGCTGGAGGTGGACATCAGAGCTGGGGCTTCAGGACACTGACTACTTTTCTTGTTTCTTGTGATGCTTCCAATTGTTGGTATGGGCCAAATGTGAACATTTTACGAGATGTGTTTTCTCCCTTTACTCACATTCACTGACACTTCATTACTTCTTGATCTTGACAAGCTCATTGTTTCATGGTGTCTTCAAAGTTCCCAACCTGATATTCTATAGGACTCTTGTCTAGCCTGAGTTCCCAGGGGAAAGATTCTGTTAGGCTCAGTTAAAAGTTTTTTCTTTGGGGGCGGGTCGGTGGATGGGCAGGTTGGGGAGTCTGATGTCACCTAAGAGATGACAGCTAATTGTTTGCCTTTCTGTACTTTTTCCCCTTCTGTGTTTAGATGACTCATCACGCTCTTCAAGGAAATGAAATCAGATTTCCAAGAGATATCTACACCCTTATTTTCATTACAGCATTATTTGCAATAGTCAGAAATGGAAACAACCTAAATGTCCAATAGATGATAAGGAAAATACAGAACACAAGCATCCCCAGGCCCACGCCCCCCCGCCACACACAAACACACTGGGCTAGTCTGCGGTCTTTTTAAAAGGAAGAGAGTCTCATGTTTGCCATAACACAGATGAACCTAGAGATTATGCTAAAGGAAATCAACCAGATGCAGAAAGGTGAATTCTGCATAATCTCACCTATATGTACATCCTAACAGAGTCAAACTCAGCTGTGCATAGCATCTTATGACTAAAATCATATCACTTGGAAGGCTGAGGCAGGAGAATTGATGTGAGTTCAAAGACAGGCTAGACTGAGTAGTGGTTTGCAGGTCAGCCTGGGTTATAGAGTGAGAGCCTATCTCAAAAAAAATGCAGAAATTTGGTGGTGGTGGGGCCTACAAAGTGGGGGTACAGATATGGGAGGGGATCTAAATATGATCAAAATATATTGTATAAAATTCACAGAAAAAATTAAAAACCCAAAATACAAATAATAAGTAGTTAAACTCGTAGAAACAGAATTTGTGAGGCTTGGGTGAGAATTTGTGAGGTCAGAGAATGAGGAGTTGGGAGTCAAAGGACACTAGGTTTCAATCATTCAGGATAAACAAGTTCTGGAAAGCTAATGAACAGCAAATGTGACAGTAGTTAACACTGCTGAACTGCATACTTGAAATTTACCAAGAGGGGAGCTATTAGGTGTATTCCCTACACGTGTATAAAAGGAAATTATCAACTCTGTGAGGTATTCCATATATTAATGAGCTGGACTTCGACTATTTCACAATGAACACGTATACCAAACTTTCAAGTTGTATACCTTAAAGACAACTTGACCAAACTTGACAAAAACTGTAACTTCCATAAACCTCTAAGTGGAGGTTAAGTAGAGCAGATTCCCTTAGATGAGAAAGTTACCAGCAGCACATCTAGTTCATCCTAAGGGGAGAGAAGGGCTCAGGCTATGGCCTCACTCCTGCCTCTTATTAGTTATAGGACTGTAATGCTAAAAGATAGCTCCATTCACACGTTCAAAGAAGGGATATAATTACTTCATAAAGGTGTTCTAAAAATGCAAGGGCTATACAAGTGCCGAGAACAGTGCTTGGAACAAAACCCACACTTACTAAATGTACCTATTATAATTCTATCAATACATGTTATTACTGTCAGATAATTAAGATAACCTCTCCATAAATACATCAGAATCTGGAGGTAAGTTGGTGCTCTGAGTGGCCCCACCTAATCGTATTGAAGAGCGAGAAGCAGCTGCCTGTATCTGCAATTCAAATCAGCAGGCTAATTCTCTTTTTATTGTGAACAGGCAAAGCTGAGAGTCCTCAACTGGTTGCAAATGATGAAGGGTTTTTGTGTGTTTAACGGAGGTAATGGTGGGCAGACAGACGCACTGGATCTTCCTGAATACCCCTCACAGTTACTGAGAGTTAAGGACTTGAAGGAGCTCACACATTTCCAGCTCTACTCCTGTTTCTCCCTTTTCCTGTCCCTCCCCGTGTGGCTTTCTCTGCTCTCACTAGAATGTACAGATCCTCCCATCTGAAATGTCTGGGTCAGTACTCAACATCTGGCATAGCTACCCCCAAATTTGTTGGATAATTAAATTCTACCCAAGAACTCAACAGGGGGTGGCAAATGGAAACCTGAGGGCACTTGCCTGGCTCTGGAAGTTTCATTTGAGTGCAAATTATGACTATTTGTGTGTGTCTGTGAGTGCAGAAAAATTATTGAGTGCTCCTGAAACATCATCTCACTCCATCTGTTGCCAAAGTTCATATCAAGTGCCAAATTCAAGGGACGATAATGAGTTATGTGAAAATTAACTTGTGCTTGGAATTTCAATGTCCCCAGGTGATGCAAATAGGCACATTTGAACTTGCTCTGAAAAACCTCAAGCTCTGGGACCTAAACATATGGTCCAAGTTATTCGGCCAGGCAAGACAAGGGATTTCCTACAAGTAGGGTTTTGTCAGTGGGTTGGTAAACAGTTTTTCTTTAGTTTGGACACTTCAGATGATGGTGGAGGTGAATCAAAGATATAGTGAGGTCTCCCCACAAAGGACAGACTTATAAAAAATAGAGATCAGACCTTCATGTTTGCTCTAAGGCTCATAAGCCAGCATCAGTTTTGCACAAATGTTGACTCAAAAGGACTTCTAGGAGAATTGGAAGGGGTTCAACCCAGCTATTAGAATTAAACTTCAGATAAATTTAGTCCTACCCTCAATATCACATTAATAAGATATTCAAGGGTTGAAAGCAATATCCTAAAAAATGATCCTGTTATAGGAGGCAGGGTGCTGGGGTAAAGTAGGAATATGGTTAGCTTGTGGGTCTCTTTATGTGCTGTAAATACTATTCCTCTTCTTTTTTAACTTTAAAATTAAAAAATTCTTTTGATTTATTTATGTGTATGAGTGTTTTGCCACATGTATGTACACCCATGTTGTGCCATACCCATGGAGGCCAAAGGAAAGGCATCAAGTCCCCTGGAACTAAAGTTATGGATAGTTGCTAGCCACCATGTGGGTGCTGGGAACTGAACCCAGGTCCTCTGCAAGAGCAGTCAGTGATCTTAACCACAGAGCCATCTCTCCAGCCCCCTGCTTCTCTTCTTGAAACAGGCTTTTTACCACATGTCAATTCCTCTCAGTGCTCTATAGACACTAATATTGTGTCCAGAATTAGAGTACTTTTAAAAACTTTACCATGAGACCAAACCCCAGGCAATTTGTGATGCAAAATTTTCTAACATTATTTTTCAGTGCTGAGTGAACCCCACTATTAAGACCCATGTAAGCCTTGTGTGGAAAAATATTCTAGGAGATCACTGGTTATTATTGCTACAATTGTTAACTTTAATACAATTGAGACACTTTTAAAGATAAAGGTCATTAATGTTTTAACACATCACTAAATTTAAATTCAGAACTGAGAATTGTTATAAGTGAGAATTCAACCAGTTTTAATTAGGCATTTAGTAAAAATTCACTATGTGAAAAAGAATACTTCCTAAAATTGGGAGGAAAAAGCCACAATGGAATGAGTGCCTGAAAAATACTATATTATAGTTAATTCATATGGCTTAAAGTGAGTCAGCATTAACAGATTTAGTAAATCAGTTTCTCAAAACCCCATGACCTCTGTAATAGTTTCTGAATATACAAAAAAAGCTTGGCATAGTCAGACTGGGGTAATGGGATGGAATAAGAATGTTCAAGTCAATTGGGGCTGGAGAAATGGCTCAGTGGTAGAGAGCACGGCTGCTCTTGCAGAGGACCTGGGTTCAGTTCCCAACATCCACATGGAAGCTAGTAACTCCAGTTCCAGGGGATCTGACACCCTTTTCTGGGCTCTACAGGCATTGCGTGCACATGGTACACTTATATGTATGCAAGAACAAGCAAATTAATTAAGAGAAGAATGCCCAAGTTAAGTACTCTTGGGTTTAAACTTGCCATTTACAAACTATGCACATTTTAGAAAATTATTTTGGTTATTGAGGCCTTGTTTTTCCCCATCTACAAACTAGAGCAAAGTGACAGTATTTACTTCAAGGATTAAATAGCTAACACTTACTGAACACTTAACCTATGGCAACTATTGTAACAGACAACTTGAGATACATTATTTTACTTTGCCCCCACAATGTATTATTTTTAAAGATGAGGAAATTAGGCTGGAGAGATAGCTTAAGGTTAAGATAGATAGGTTAAGAGGGCAGAAACCTGAGTTCAGTTCCTAGCAACTCACAACAGAGGCTCACAACAGTCCTGTAACTCCAGCTCCAGGGGATCTGATGCCCTCTTCTGGACTCTTCAGGCACCTGCACTCACCTACTCACACATGCACAAATAATTAAAAATTTAAAAGAGATGGAGAAACCGAGATAGAGACTATCGATGACTTGCCCAGGCATCACTACTAGCACCTAGACCTGAGACTGGAACCCAAGTCCACTGTCACAAAGCTCACTACCCTCCTGCTCTGTCCTCTTCATCCTCACTCTGACCCATTGCCTCACAAAGTAGCCATCTTCTCTGTTATACTGTGAACACCTTGGTAGCCAGCCTGGGTTGTAACTTTCCATTCAGTGAATGTTTGCCAAATGAATGAGTATATCTTCTGATTTTGTTTAGGAAGACAAAATCAGATTCCATTTAGAAGCCATAATTCCCTTGGAAAGGTTGAACTGAAGATAAAACAGAGATAACTATGAATACTGTAATGTGACTGATGTGCTAGACACTAAACCCTTAAAGATGGAACAACAAATCTGTTGAGCAGAATCATTGTAACATTTTTCAATCAAACAAAACAAGTTGCATGGGGAAAAGCAGAGTGTTGTTCAGTGGTTTAAACTCCCTGATGAGCTCTAGAGAAAAAATGAGGCTGGGGAAGAACAGACCAGACCAGTTAGGGGTGGGGTTTCATACCTGGAAGTAAAGAAAAGCATTTCATCATTTTGCTATGAGGGGGAGTAACTTAGGCTATAAGATTTGCTTCTGTCTTCAGAATAAAGCCTTTGGTTTCTAAGATGGCAGCATCAATGAGAACAATTCTTTCGACTTGCTCACGTATATGTGGCGGTAAGAGATTCACTTTATTTCAAGGATAAGGCTTTAACTGTAGAGAGTGATTAGCCAAATGCTTAGGTCAATAGAATGTAGGTCAAACTGCTCAGAAATATGCACAGCTCTTATTACGTGCAAAGTTGAGGATTACAAAACCATTTAGGGACCCTGATTCATTTGAACATGAGGTCAACTGCAACTTTCCTCAAATGCAGATGCCCTCTTTCCTTTACCTGGCAATCCTGGCTTGCTGACACAGGAAAAACATTGACCCTCTACTGTTGGTATTGAAGAAAATCAATAAAATAGCTGGGGTCTTCAAATGTCTTAATTTTTTTTAAAAGCTGGGAAATGATCCCACATGGTCCAACTCATCATTCTCTAATCACGATAAAAGTAAATGATTTTGAAAGCAGAAAGCAGATAAACTATTCCCCATTTATCTTAGGAGATATTTGGACATCATCAAAGACACTTCAGGTTTTGCTTACCCTAAAGCTCCTATTCATTTAGTTTTTCATTGGAATAGACATTGTGAAGGAATTTGTTGATATGGAACATGTTGGGCACAAATTGCACTTTAGGAGAAAAATGATTTTGTAGTGCTATTCTGTTTAAATGATACGTAATAGATGATGGGGCACCCAACAAGCTGATGGTGCATAGCTGGTGTAACTCAAGAGGAAAGCTGTATTTAAAAGCTCAGCCAGGCTGGGTCCTTAGGATAATAAGTGGTTCTCCTGTGACCCACATGGAAGAGACCACAAATTCACTCAATTATCAACATCTCAATGTGTATAAATTCCTGGTTCTTGACATTTACCTCCCAGAATTCAAAATCATGCAACAGAAAAACCTAGAAGACTCTTTAATCCTGCTATTGCTGCTAGACCTGGTAAGGGCAAAGAATTTCAGAATCCTATGGGAGCTTTGAAGGTGGCATTTTACTTATCTTGACAACACATTTAGTAAATTAGGTGGCTAATGTACCTGAGTATGCCACTGATCATATGAGAAAAGTAGAGAAGTAATATATGTATTAGAGACACACAGATACATGTGTGTGCATGTGTGCACACACATACACACTCATCCAGTGTGGGAGGGTACAGAATTGTACTAAGCTTCAACATCTCTTACTAAGTTGTTCTAATAAACTATGCAGCTCATGATGACCAAGGGAATATATTTTCCCACTGACGGCTTGGTGCCTCATTTCTACCTTTTCCAGTTGGAGCTGGTGGCATTCATTTTAGGTTTCCTGGGAACAAGATGTTCATACAGGAAATGGCTAATGCACAAGCATTCATCACACTGCTGTTACTTTGGTTGTAAAGCTATATGAAACCCTACTGTCTCATAGCCAAATTAAAAAGCACAATTAAAAAGAAGAGTTAGGTTAACTGGGTGTGGTGGTGCATGCCTGTAGTCTCAGCACTTGGGAGGCAGAGGCAGGCGGATATCTGTGAGTTCAAGCACAGCCTGGTCTACATAGTGAGTTCCAGGACAGCTGGGGCTACAGGGAGACTCTGCTTCAAAAACAACGACAACAAAAAAGAAGAGTTAGAAAAGCTATATCTTGCATGGCAAGATAACACCACTCCTGGAAGCTATGGGTTACTAAACAAAAATCCTAAGGCCAGGTGTAGGATACTTTTATATGAGTTGTTGGATCAGGGAGGCCCCAGACACCCTTGCAAACAACACAGGGTCTTGCCATTCCTCTTAGTTGCCCACCAGAACTAGCTGATGAAATCCTATTGCTGAAGAAGCCATACGCTTTGGTTGCAAGATATAGAGAAAAAAGCTGGAACTGAGCTGGAAACTCCCTTCTGGCACTTTCATAGTGCCAGAATGTGCTATGCAGGCTGCTGAGGGAGAAAAGGCACCAGTAATATTACTATGAACCATATAAACTATAGAACCAACCTTGCCAGGCAAAAGGCACCCTCGTGTAATAACGGCATGATTATGTAAGGGTAACTAACCACTCTCTGATTGGATCTGAGGCCCATGCCACATGACGCTGGGCCTAGGGGAGAACGTAACTACTATTGTTTGGCTAAATTGACATAGAGTCAAAACTTCCTCCTAAATATCTGTTTATATTCATTGACAGCACTGTGCTCAAGCTTTAATCAGAGAAGTCTTTGAAGTGAATAAAAGTGAACATAGCTTAGCTGCTCAATGTGCTGAGAACAAGGGACAGTTAGTGTTCATAACAAGGCATTTATACCACCCCCTCTAAAGGTCAGGGAACACTGAGGAAGAGGGGCCAGAAAGAAGGAAGGAGCCGGAAAATGGGATGAAAGTTGTGAAAAGCTATTGTCTTGCATGATGTAGAAAAGAGATTTGTAGGGGGGGGAGAGGGTAAGGGTAAAAGGGGTATGGAGTGAGAATAGTTAGGATGCAATATACACGTGTGAAACTCTGCACAGCCACTGCAATCCCAGACTCATGGCAGTGTGGTTACACACTGCTTGCACAAGACTGGCTCTGCCAACAGTCAGCCCTATATGGGGAAGGGGCTTGTGTAGCTCTACCCTTTCCTGCTGAACTACTAGTTATTGATAGATTCAGGGAGAGGGGAAGTCATTCTCTTTAGTTGTACATATACTGGTGAACCCACCAATCTCCACTCGATAGCTCCAAACCCATGGTCACTCCAACAGCCCTGGTTAAACTCAGTGGGTCACAAAATAAAACAAAAAGACATGACTGTGACAGATTTTTAAGGAGGAGAGAAGGTTTAGAGGGGTAGGAGGAAGATAAGAAAGGGTGTGGGTAAGAATAATTAAATGTACATACATGTAAAATTGTAAAAGAACAAATACAATTTTAAAATATGGCTCTAAATTCCTATGGTGTGATATAGAAAAAAGGAACTACCAGGTGCTTGACTCGTTCAGTTCATCTTTTACTGTATGGTATGCTAATACAGACTGACCCCTAAGCCCCCACAAGGATATATGCTGTTGCTCATCTCACAATCAGCCTGGAACTTTCCCAAAATGGAAAATTGAGCAACAGAGGCAGAATGATAGAATGGAAACAACCTTGGAACAACACTCAACACATTTGAATTTTAGCTGCGGCTTAGAATTCTACTTACTGGAATTGTGTTGGCAAGCAGAGACACCTCTAGCCTTTGTTATCCTCAGCTGACAAATGGAAAAAGTGGCAGGGAAGAAGGACATGTTGCAAACTGCTTGAAGATCATGTAAGACACAGGAATGCAACCACCTAGCACCTAGGACCATAGAGTGCACAGAAGGAGATGTTTGCTTATCCTTGGCTCCACTTTTTACTGTGCCATGCCTTGAGGCCTCCCCATGTCACACTGTCAGATCATTGCCTCTTGGTGCTATAGACCTTTTTTTACCCTGTGTTGGTTATTTTTATGCTGCTGTGATAAAATACCATGACCAAGATAATTTATAGAAGGAAGAGCTTATTTGGCTTATGGTTCCAGAGGGATAAGACTCCATGATGGTTGGGGGAGGAATGGCAAGAGGCAGCTGAGGCAGAAAACTGAGTATTCACCTCTTCAAGCAGGCACAGGAAGCAAAGAGGGAGACTAGAAATGGGACATGGCTATGAACTTTCAAAGCTTGCTCCCAGTGACAGACTTCCTCCAACAGGCTCCACCTCTTGAGGGCCTCTTAGCAACATACTCAGTTCCAAAGGCCAAAAATGTCAAAAGTATTTGGGAGCTTTTATCTAATCCTTAAAAGATTTTAGTGTTACCTCTTCAGAGGGGGGAATGTTAGAGTACAAAAGCCCCATAAAAATTAAAAGAAGAAGAAAGAGTACATGAAGTTATCAGAAAAAAGTGATGGGGAGATATGGGAGGAGTTGGAGGGGAGGGAGTGGGCATGGATTTGATCAAAACATTTTATATGTATGTATGAAATTCTCAATAAATTATTAAAAAAAATAGACCTGTCAGTTGACCAAATGTTCAAATACTTGAAGCCTATAGCGGACATCTCATTTAAATTACCACATGCCCCAAGTGTGGACCCTGGACCAGCAGCATCTGGAAAATCGGGAGGCCTGGCAGGACTGTGAAATCTCAGCCCCCATCCAGAACCCTGAGTCAGAATCCACATTTAAACAGGATCCTCTGGTGACCCTTAAGAATCACTGCTCTTCAAGACTGTGCCCAGCCTTTTCGTTCTGTAATTCTGCTCTAAGTTGTTCAGCACACTACACTTTCACAGTGAGATGCTGGCCAGACTTGCTTGTGGCTCAGGAATCACAGTCACGTTCTGTGGTTTTAGGTGTGCTTTTACATAGTCAACTGAGGAAAGGAAAAGGAAAGGAAAGTTTTGTTCTTTCTCCTCTTTTTCTCTCTGACCACAAAACTTACCAATACTAATATCCAGAGGTGGGCTTTGATCCCCAAGAAGTTCATGCTTCATATAAAAATATAGTATGCAAAGTTTGCTAAGCCATATGCTATGCCAGACATAGTAAGAAGTATCTTCACACAGGATGTCAATACTAAAATCAATCCTAGGACATTCTATTGTTAGTTTCATTTTACAGACAAGACACATGAATCTCGAAGTAATTTGTCTCAGTTCCAAGCCAGAATGTAACAGAGCTGGGACTCGAACTCAGATTTTCATCCTACCAGAGTTCATATTCTTGACCACCAGGACATGCCCTCCCTAGACACTTGGTTAAAATTTACAGGTCCCTTCTCCCACATATTTTCACTCTGCCTTTGTGCCTTCACATCATTTTGATCTTCTTCCCCCATCATATACTAGCTCCCATTAGTAACTGTATCTGTTTTTCAAATTTAAGTTCAATTAAAATTTCAGTGGCACACGCTTGTGGTCCCAGCACTCGGGAGGCAGAGGCAGACAGATCTCTGTGAGTTTGAGGCCAGCCTGGTCTACATAGTGAGTTCCAGGACAGCTGGGGCTACAGGGAGACCCTGTCTCAGAAAGACAAAAAAATAATTTAGTTTCTTATATGCACCAGCAACACTAGAAAAGTCTCACTAGTCACATAGGCCTGGTGGTTTCAAGGACAGGCTGTGTGGAATAAGGAGTATTTCAGCCATCAGAGCAAGTTCTATTACAGACGCTGATTGCTGAAAACCCTTCTGCCATCATTAGCCTCATTCCATATTTTGCTACTTCTTGGTATTGAAAGCTCTGCTCTTAAATGCACATACTTAGAAAAATTACCTCAGCACCCCTCCATTGATAGGTAAGAGGGTGTCTAGTGGGGAAGAACTGATTGGTTCTGAGTATCCAATGGCATGGGAGTCCTAAAACTTGATCCTTGTTTGACATGCAAAGACCATATCTACTCAGGAGAAGTCAGAGATCCAGCATGCTGTGCCAGCTCTTCCAGCTTTGGCCTTTATGATTCACAGCGACAGCTCCTCCTTTCTGTCAGGGGACAGAGTCCAATCAAGCAGAGTTTTATTTCCTCCCTGAAATAAAATAGAATCGACTGGCCACAGCATCTCCAGGGATGGCTGCTATGAGGCCTTAAATTACCCAGTAACACTTCAAGTCAGTCCCACTTCCACGTCAGAGCTTGCAATCCATATTTATCTCTGTTGGACAGACCATATGTGAGTTTCTAATACCATTTTTATTATTACCTTGTAAATGTGAAATCTTTGAGGCAGAAATGCTAGCTACTAACACAGAGTGTATATGAGGACCCACTTCTGTGATGAATGTTCTTGAGTCCCAAGTCTCTAAGAAAACTACTTCCCCATAACCATAGCCCCACATACCAAGGACTTGCCCAGATTTTGTGTATTGTATGAGTCTAAAGTCATAGGGCAGCTCTCTCTAGAGAACCCACTGACAGAGAATGACCTTTTCTTTGGGAAACTGAGGCAAATAATGGGGATAGAAAGTCTTATCTAGTGCTTATAAAGAGCTTCACTAACCAATCAGTTATTTATGACTGACAATAGCTATCTTTTCTTTTTCAGGTCAGTGTTAATCTTTACTAACTTAATTCATTGGGCTTCTAACAGAACACTTCCCCATCTCATAGCACAAGCAATTTAGTGGAAAAACTCAATGGTTAATCTAGGAAGAACCCAAATACGCATACACTGACTGCTTGCAGGAACAGTAGAGAAGGAAAGAAACAATGTGATCTGGCGGAAATGAAGAGGGGAGGCTTTACTGGATGCAGTGGTCAGAGAATGTCCCTTCTGAGGAGGTGCTTTAGCAATTGAAACTATGAGACCGGTGGCCAGTTGGCCAGAGCTTAGGAACAGAGGAGTACATGGTGAAGCCAGGACATGGAGAGGCTGAATCCTGCAGGCCAGACTTTAGAAGGTTAGATTTTCCAAGAACAATGGGACAGGACTGGAGGTTTTGAAGCAGCAAGCTTCTAGCTGAAGTGTGAAGGATGGATTAGAGGTTAGATGGCAGAAGCTAAGAGACCAGTAGGGGCTCTGTTTGCAGTGGAAGATGGTGGTGCTTTAGGCTCACATTGCAGTACTCAGGATAGGAATAAATGAAGACGTGAGATGTTAGGGGTGATTTAAGAAAGAGCCTGCTAGCCAACCTATTGTGTGGAGGTGAAATAAGGAAAGCTCAAGAATCATGGATAATGCCCATGTTTCAGGCTTAAGATCTGGATGGGTCTGGTAATTGCACCAGGGCTAGTTTGGGTACTTTGTGTTCATCATTTACAAGCCTGTAATTATCCTCAGGAAAAAAAAAAACAACAACAGGCATTGCTATGAACATTTCCATTTATAGATGGAGAAATTAATGAACAGTCAAGTAACTTGCTCAAGGTTCACAGTTTGTGAATACAGGTCAACCCAGTATTTGGACTCTTTTCTACTGGAAAACCTTGACTTAGCTGCCTCTCGAATGCATTTTCTTAGTTACTGCCTGTAAGTCTTCATGGCTCCTTGTTCTGTGTTGGTCCATGGCGTTTTCCTTCATCCATCACTCTGCTCAAAGCATCCCATCTGTTGGAATGCTCTACCCACCCGACTTTCATCTCCACTAGGCTACCCTCTCATTCCTTAGAATTTTACATATGGTTTCCATTGCCTAGCCGTTTCCTACCTTAATATCCATCAAGTTTCATAGCAGTTTCTTGCCTGATCCTGTGGTTTCCTCAACAGACTGCAAGCTCAAAATATACAGGGCCGTAGAGGCCATCACTGTGCCTCTCAAAGTGGCACAATTCTGAACACACAGTTCAGACATTGGTCAGTGAATATTCACTCAATGAGTTCCTAGGTGGGGTTGGGTAGAGACAAGTTCACTTTAGCCTAGTGAATCAGGAGTCTGGATGAGTTGCCTCATTGGCATGTTGCAGGGTCCTGGGGTCCAGGTTAAGCATGAGCTTTGGGTACTAATGAGTCCCGTGATGTTTAGATATTCTCCTTGCCTTTATGTACCTTAGTTTCCTTTTATCTCAAAACAGGAGAAAGAGAAAATGAAACCTGGCCTTCTGATCTCATGGAAGAGAATAAATCACACTAATCTATGTGAAAAGACTCAGAAAGGTAAGAAACCATATCTGTGGATAGGTGAGTGATGTCTCATTTGCTAGAGCATGAGAATAGCATAATTTCTCTTCAGTGTGATCCAGAGATGAAGATGTTGGAGACTGGCAGATCTAGGGAGCCTTAATGGAGCAGATAACTGTTTACTGTTTGGGCAATCATGTTCTTTGGACTGAAGAAATGAAGATTACAGCACTGACTTCTCAGGGCTTTCATAAGGATTAAATAAGCTATACACTGCAACAGTATATAACATGGAGCAGTTTTTGGTGCATGGGAAGCACATAATAAACTTAAGCCTTCTTGTGTACATGTTTGTATATGTGCGCATATGCATGGGCACGTGTGTGTGTGTGTCTGTGTGTGCGTGTGTGTGTGTGCACGTGTGTGTGTGTGTGTGTGTGTGTGTGTGTGTGTGTGTTGAGGCCAGAGGATGACATCAGGTGTCTTCTTCAATAACTCCTCACCTTATTTTTTGAGACAGGGTCTCTCATTAGGCCCAGGGCTCACTGATTCAGCTATATTGACTGACCAGACAGCTCAGGGATCTTCCTGCTTCCCCCCTCTCCAGCACTGGGATTACAGGCACACTGCTGCACCTGGGTTTTTCATATGGGTGCTTGGGATCCAACTCAGGTCCTCATGCTTGTGTGACAAGCACTTTACCAAGTGAGCCACCTCCCTAGCCCTGAACCTCAGCCTTTTATAATAATCTTTAAGACCCCATTCATTACACATGCACCACATAGTAGCTCAACTTCTACACTAACACATTGACACTTGTTATTTGGATGTGTATTTTTTAGCATGTGTATGTTAAATCATGTGCAACATCAGGCAAATTCTTTAAGCACAATTTCCTGTAAACTTCCTCTAAGTAGGCTACACCAAAACAAGATGCTTTTCTTTGTGTAGGTGGAAGCAGTGTTTACAAAGATCACCTGTGAATACCTCTATGTTGTAGAATAAATCCTACTGAGTAATGGCAGCTCCCCAAGTCCTCAATGAGCTGAAGCAGGGCCATATGGGGAGACAATTTTTCAAACTTCTTAGCATCAATAAAGCACTTCCTTTTAAAAACTCCATCTTCTAATTCAATATGAAAACCACCCATTTTCCACTGCTCTGCTCTGCTGCTACTTAATTATTAGAAAACTTGCTGCCTGAACGCTTTTGACTCCCAAATAACCAAATAATCAAAAGACCCGGGGACTTGCTGAAGCAGCAGGAAGAGAAACTGTTGGGACAAAGGAAGGGCTGACAAACTGAGGAGGTACAAACCCCAGGAATAGATGGAGACAGAAAGGAAGAGAGCCAGAGGAAGACTTCCTGCAAGGTTACAGCAGTGTGGAATGGGACAAGAATTTAGAACAGAGGCAACATCATCACATTAAGGAGAGGGTACAAAAAAGAGGGGAAAGTCAAATATCTAAACCTTGCCATGCTTATTAAAGCTGTAGTGCTTGCTAAGAGTAGACCCCCTGCACCCTCTGCACTGTGGTTTCCTCACGCCCCTAAAAGGCATGAACTGAAGTTCCCAGGGGGAAAACCTGCATCTGAGTCAAAGATTCTCCAAGCCTGGTTGACTTGCTTAGAACTTACATGACTGTGGCAACCAGGAATGTCACAGTTCCAGAGTCACATTATCATGACCTGCCTTTACCCCACCCCCTCTGTCTGACCTAACATCCTTGCAAGACTCTGAGAAAACTTTTTGGAATGTACTAACTAACAGATGAATACTTTCCACCAACCCAAAGGCTAAGAATGTCATCAGAGAGTCTCTGAGGGTTATAGCAGAGATTTCCATACTTTGCTCTAACTTGCCTACCTAGTATTTTAACTAATGCATTTTGAAAAGTACCTGATATATGACTTTCTTATATTCTAGTACTATAAAGATTACATGAAGTCAGGTGTGGTGCAATATGCCTTTTATCCTAGCATTCAGGAGGCAGAGGCAAGCAGGTCTCTGTAGTTAGAGGCAAGCCTGGTCTATACAGTGAGCCCCAGGACATCAAGGACTTCATCAAGAGACCTTGTTTCAAACAGCAAACAACAACAAGAAAAATCTTCACAAAATTTGTTACCACATTGGAATGTGGTATTTGGAGTACCCTGGATCCATGTTCATGGGTCACAATGGCTCCTATTTGGCTACAGAATAAACTCTTAGTCCCTTTGTGGTTAAGATCTGTGTTTTCATGTTGAGAGGGATACCCTGGAGAATCCTGAGAATGAAGTGAATATCACATGTAGAGTACTTAGCATAGTGTCTTAGACAAAGCCTACACTCAATAAATGCTTTAACCAATTGTAAGCAACCCAAAGTGTTAAAACCATCCTTCCCTCAAGAAAATGTTGAAGGAAAAAGAAATAGGTTTTTAAAACTCCACATTATTCACTCCCCTTTTTCTAACTTGCCAGGTTCTCCAAAGCTGCTTTGTTCCTTTATGGAATCCAAGGGTGATGGTTTCTTCCAGTAGGAAGGGGGGGTATAGAAGTCATTTATACCATGTGCCTTGTGGAGCTGCAATACTGCACTGAGATGAGATACATATAGAGATGTGCAGGCCAGCATATCTTGTACTGCCTGGCACGGTGAACTTGGTGCCTCCAGGAAGTGAGGTCACTCTCCTCCCCCACTTGGCTACATAAGCTCCTACTCTTAGCACATCGGAGCACCCTCCCTAGGAATATCAACTCCAGGTTCTGATTAGACCTTTTGGCATTGATTAGCATGCCTGTATTCCCTTCTCGGTCAACACTCATTCTGTGCATCTTCCCTACTCTCACTGTGAGCTTCTTCAGGATACAGAAGTTATTCCTCAAGTTCATAACTACTTCTCACACCTTGTAAAGTACCTGGACGCTGTATATGCTTAGGAAGCATCTGAATGGATTTATATTCATAAAACTAAAGAGTTTAGGGAGCATTTACCAAAGGTGGTGAACTGAATGCGTTCAGGAGCCCAGGAAAGTAAAATGAATAAGGTGTGACTTTTGACCAACTGAACAGTAAGAGTGAATGTTCCTCCTAAAGGCATTTTTTCCTAATGGCATTTTAATTCATAGTGTTTTAGAAGAGATAATGAGCTGAACAAATCCTTTCACTACTGGTCTAAAGCTTGCAGGCCTTTGGAATTTGTTAGTTCATTTAGATACCCTGTACCACCCCATGATGAATGTGGGTGCCCTCCACTACATCCTTTACAAATGCAGTGCAATGACCATTCCCAAGAATAGGGAAAATAGGCTTTCAAAATGCCTAATTATTGGGCTAGATAGATGGCTTGCTGGTTAAGAGCACTTACTGTTCTTGCAGAGGAGCCGGGTTCAGCTCCCAGCACCCATGTGTCCTCTTAACAACCTTTGGTAACTCCAGTTCCAGGGGATCCGATTCCCTCTTCTGGCCTTCAAGGGCATTGTAGGCACATGGTGCACTTACATACATGCAGGCAAAACACTCATATACATAAAATGAATAAATAAACTTTCTAATTATTTAAAAATTCATTGTTTTGAACTGAAAGTTGCTTCCTTGAAATTTTTTACCCAAATGATCTTAGTGGTGTCCTTTGAAACCTGGGAAACAGGTTGAATTCTTTTCCTTTTGCTTTCCCTGGATTTGAAGATATTTGCATCTCCTCGACTTCACTAGATTTTCTCCATGTTGGAGTT
This sequence comes from Nannospalax galili, assembly GCF_000622305.1. NCBI lineage: Eukaryota > Metazoa > Chordata > Mammalia > Rodentia > Spalacidae > Nannospalax > Nannospalax galili. The sequence continues at coordinate 340,808 of NW_008358342.1, read as the reverse complement.
TTTACAGATGTTTCTTAGGTCAAGATTACAAAACCTCATTAAGACTACCTCACTGCTTCAGTATCCTTTCCAAACTGCACACTATTATTAAAAGTGGAATATTTTGGTAAAGATCCAAATAAATATACAATAAGAGTTTAGTAACTTTTGGCACCTCTCCTATAATGGACAATTTGTATACCAAGTAAAACATCATAAAAAAGTATAGAAAAACATTCATGATAGAATAGACTAGAAGGCCCATTATAAAACAAAGCACATGGCGTAGTTGGCATAGTTCCAACTTTTTTCTTTTTGGAGACAGTGCCTCCCTGTAGCCCCAGCTAGCTTACTGTTCATACCAGGCTGGCCTTGATCTCACAGAGATCCATCTGCCTCTGCCTTCTGTGTGCTGGGATTAAAGGTGTATGCCAACACACCTGGTATGAAATTCCAACTTTTTAAAAAAACTACTTTGAAATCAGTTTGAGTCAGATGAAAAAAATAAAAAAGCTATATTGACTAAAAATTATTTCTCTAAATAAGATATGAATATAGGTCTTTGTTAAATTTGATTTCTGGAATTAATTAAAATTGTAAAACTATAGATCTTTTAACATGGAAAAGTCACAGGTGGCTCCTCACTTGGTCCTTGTCAGTATTTTTTTTATATCAGAAACCATATGGGGAATAGTACGTGCAAATCCACATGCTCAATCCTTCCTCTCTCGCCCCAGATTTGAATACAGTGAGGTGGGGTGGGGTCTGAACATATTTTTAGAGAGGCTTTTAGTGGTTTTGATGTACACCATTGCTTTGGAATCAAAGTAGACTGTAGACTGCCATTAATGCTGCCAAGTAGCAGATCCTGCTCCTTGTCAGCCTCCTGTTCTTCTGAATCGCTCCTAGTGAGTTAGCTGAGACCCTGGGGCTCCTTGTGATAAGCACTGCTCTTAGGGGCACACCCTCCCTTGTGCACATGCAGGTGGCTTTGTTAGACCTCAGGGAAGGGATTGGCATTGATCCTCATACAATTCAAGTTATTAGATTTGGCCCATCCATCCTGACTGTCAAGATTTTACTGTTCTGGCTCCTCCTCCCAGCTGTGAGTCATCCTAAAACTCAATCTAAATGACATTAAAAGTACTTAAACAAATCTCTTTTCCCCTCTAGATAAACACTGCTAATGTCTCTTTTTTTTCTCTGCCCATCAACCTGAACATGTGGCCTAGGTGCTTACCATCAAGGAAGGAGGTTTTCCCTTTTGATAAAAACGTTGATGATAAATTTATTATTTTTATTAGATTACAGATGACAAATAATTGCATAGATTGACAGTGTACAATGTGATATTTTGCTATGAGTACACGCTGTGAAATGATCAAATTAAGCTAATTAACATATTCATTATCTAATATTTATTATGTGAAAGCCTTTTCTCTGTTACATACTGGACCGTAATGAGGAAAGGTTTGTTTGGTTTTGACATAAAGTCCCTCATCCCTCATTAGCTGAGGCTGTCTCCTGCTGATTGATGGGGTGACTCAAGTACAATCTTAACAAATGTTCTAGGAGGTGCCCATACTCCGTGAGGTCTGACCCCGGGGGTCAGATGAGCTCTGGGGTACCTTCTGTACTTTTCTTATTTTCCAGCCACAGTGACGTCCCAACTGGAAAGCCTCCATAGCATCTCACCGGTGACATCCAGTAGCTCTTTGCCTTGGACTTTGTAGCTTCTCATACATTGGCTCTTGTCATGACTCTAGGGACTTCCCTCCACACAGGCTGAAACAGGCCAGGCTTCGCAGTCCATTCATCTCAGCCTTTGCCCTCGCTCTTCTTGTTCTTTCCACTTGCACCTCTTCTTGCCTGCACTCCCTGTATGCACCTATCTATGTCAGTGACTTCAAGGGTCCCAAGAAAACATCTCCTCCACAAAACTTTCTTGCATCCTGTTCATCTCCACCCACCTCTCCAGGAACTTCTTTCTCCAAAATCTCCACCCCATTTTGCCTATTTATGGTACTTACTTTTTTTCTATCAGACATTATAATTTATTGAAGATATATCTCCAAGTAGATTAAGAGCCAAACTGTAAATATAGGTTAAACTGACAAAGTTACAAATAAGCAACCAGAAATGGAAGAATCAATAGGGTGCCCCCAAGAAAATACTAAAGACATATCAACAATCAGCTTACGGTGTGCACATCCTGCTGTGTGGACTCCCCAGTGGCAAATCTATATTTGACTTTGAAAGAATGTAGCCTGCCTCTTCTGTTAGTAATACAGACCATGCCACTATACTTAAATCTTTTCCTGTGGCAATAGAGTTAGGAGTTTTCTACTGGAAGGACAGGTGAAATCCTGGATAGCTGTGGGAGGCTTCCAGGTTGAGTGACAGGAGTTGTGTACATGTCCTTTGGCACCCATCAACGAGCAACACGCTACTTAATCCTCCACAAAGTCTTTTCCTTACTCTTAGGTGCTCCTTGGTCCACTACAGTCTAGGTCCTGCTTCGATTAGTCTCATCTGATGTCATGCCCCAATCTGCTAACACTGCTCCTTTTTCTGCAAAGTGAGAGATCCTTTCCCACTTTATGGTCTTCTTCATGCTTCCTTCATCCTAGAAAGGCTGCTCTTCCCTTAAGTCATGGGTTAAATATCATTTCCACAGGGCAGTCTGATGTGATCCCACAGGTGTGGTTGAGGCTGTCCCAGTACAGTCACATAGAAAGAATCTGTCATGCTTGGATTATATATTCCTCTGTGATTGTTGATCAAGATTTTCCCATAGATTTCAAACTTCTTGATGGCAAGGAACAGAGTTTTCATCAACTGCTACACCTATTATTACTCAGTGTTAGGTCTACTACATGCAATGTCCAGACACTATTTGCTGATTGAAGGAGTGAAATGAATTACAAGAACATTCATGAACACTTAAAAAAAGAAGCGTAGGTGGGCTGGGAAGATGCCTCAATGGATAATAGAACTTGTTCAGCAAGCACAAGAACGTGAGTTTGGATTCCCAGCATCCATGTGCGAAGGCCAGGTATGGCTATGCCTGCCTTGTAACTGCAGTGCTGGGATGGGTGGTAGAGACAGGAGCAGTGCAGGGATTTGCTGGCCACTGGTCTAGTGAAAAACTAGTGAGCTCTCAGTTCAGTGAGTGAGTCTGTCTCAAGGGAATAAGGTGGCAAGAGGTAGAGGACATTTACCATGTTCCTGTGGCCTTGTTGCATGCTCACACATACATACATGTGTACAAGCACATATACACCACACACATATGTACAGACCCACCACATCACACACCATACAAACACATAGGAAAATTATGAGGGTTTTTGTCATGCTGAATCTCACTGTCTGCTCTCTCTACTTGTGGATGGGCATCTAACTCCACATAGTAAAGTCTCCAAGATTTATAAACAACTAAGTTCTTGAAAAAAATCTGTGGAAACATCACCCCATTGTTCTAAAGAACTCATCTGGGTATCTTTCCATGTTCAGGTACCATCATGCATCCTAGGCTATTAATTTTTTAGTGTGACCCAATGAAGTATTTTTTTTTCTTTCTGTTTTACAGATAAGCAACCTGAGACTGAGAGAGATGAAGAAATGTAGCCAGGCTCATACAGCAAGTAACAGCAAGAATGTGACATTGTTTAACAGGTAGTCAATGGAAAAGATACTGGCCTGAAAACAGTAGATATGAATTTTAGTCCATTTTTTTGTCATTAATTCCTGTGGTGACCTTTACCCATGTATTCAATCTTTGGGTTTTGGCTCCTATCTATAGAGATAATGTCAGAAGATTAATTGAGACCAGGCCCTCAGAAGTTTCTGGATAGGAATAAAGTAGAACATGCCATAAAGATGATTATGTTACCTCGTCCCCGCCCCTCAAGAACCAACAGATGGCCCTCTCCTCCTCTGAAAATGAAACACTCCTACCAAGGTCAGCATGCCTACAAATCAGCGCAGGCTTTCTTCTCCAGCATAAAGTCTCCAGCTGGAAATCAACTCTAATTCTTTCTCTTGCTCAGGCCTTGCTCTAAATAATATATTTTGAAAATGAACTATTTTGGGGCCAGGAAATCTGTAGATCTGAGCTGATTCATCATTTTCGTCAGCAGGCTGCTGCTCTCCTGCTTCTTCTGTTTTGCTAGAAAAAGACTTTTTAATGTCTGCTAACCATTTCTCAGTGGGCTGCACAGAGACTTCTCTTATCATGATAAGATTGTTCACAGAAGATTACAAACCTAAGGATGAGCAGAATCTTAAGAAATATAAATCTAAAATCATAAAAGATGGGTGTGGGATGGAGGGAAGGAAAGGAGGGAGGAGAGAGTGAGTCACAGAAGGCTAAAATAGAAATTGTCACTTCATTTTTTTTTCTTTTGTTTGTTTGCTGTTTGTTTGTTTGTTTTGGGTCTTTTTGAGACAAGATCTCCCTGTAGCCCCAGATGACCTGGAACTCACTATGTAGACCAGGCTGGTTTTGAACTCACAGAGACCTGCCTGTCTTTGCCTCCTGAGTGCTGGGACTAAAGGTGTGCGCCACCACACCTGGCTTACGCTATGCATGAATCCTTTTCCTCCTCTCTGGTCCATGCCACCTCTCACCTGGATCAGTGCCCTCACTGCTTTCATTCACTCCACTTCTTTGACAAAGGCATTTTCCAGCCACATCTTGACTACTCAGCATCACACACTCTCTCCCCTCATCTTCAGTACAGAGAAAGATCTGCAGACAACATGCACACACACATGTACACACACTCCTGTACATCTTGAAGCCACATCTGCCTCCCTGATGCTTCTTTGCTTACATCACTAGCTTCCATTTTTAGATCTCTTTTTAGGCTATTTTTCTCCTCAGATGCCTTTTCTTCTACCACATAATACCCCTTAAATCTCTCACTTATTTCCACAGCTCAATCATTAAGCACCCCTCTCTTGTTAAAACCAGCTGAAGGTGTCGTGTCCTCTTTTCTGGTGGTCACAGTACTTTGTATATATGCTTTCTAGTGGGCCAGGAAGGTTTGTGGGTCCTGGACTTGCAGTATCAAAATGTGGTGGAATTTAATGACATTGAATTTTGGGTCAAATAGACCTGGGTGAAATCCTAGTCATCTCTTTCTATATTGGAGACGTAAAGTCTTTATGCCTCTGTTTTCTCATTTCAATAATGCCACTTGATAGGGTTAAAATTAAATGGGAGAATTCAGAATATGTAGTATCTGGTTAAGGTACTCAACCAAAAGACTGACTAAAATGTTATATTAAAACTATTAAGATACCCCTCTCTTTTTTTTTCTTTTGGTCTTTTTGAGACAGGGTCTCCCTGTAGCCCCAGCTGTCCTGGATTCACTATGTAGACCAGGCTGGGCTTGAACTCACAGAGATCCACCTGCCTCTGCCTCCCTAGTGCTGAGATTAAAGGCATGCACCACCAGCCCAGCTTAGATACCCCTCTTTTGCCTGGTATTTAGCAAATATATAATTGCATCAATGGATTTAGCTGTCAGTCCTTCAGTGTCCTAAAAAGTATATCTCAGTAACTGTTACACCAGAACCTCTAAAAGTTTATGCAAGGTAAAAAGAGGTGCTGAATACTTCAGTGTTACCAGGGCAATGCGGATTGAGAACACTGGCTTCTTTTCTCAGGACACAGTGAGTCAGTGGCCCAGGAAAAGCCTAGAATGTCATTTACACACAAAATGTATTATTTTACGTTTTAGTAAATGAGTCCACCTAAAAACAATATGGCTGCCCAATCATTTGTGCTATGCTGAATGCTTTTCCTAAATATGATTATTTTATAGTAAAAGGAATTTATAAAATAAGAAATTAGTAGGATGCCAGCAAAGGACAGGCTCCCCAATTTAGAGCAGATCTTGCAAGTGAGAATGCAAACTTGCAATGGGAATTTCCTGAAAAGCAAAACTAATCGCTCATTCCTTTGCTTCTAAGCCCTCTGATGACTTGTCCACCTCCTGTGCAGTCCTCTCACCACTGTGGTCAAGTTTCTCACTGGTATAGACCCTGTCAGCCTCTTCTACAACACTTCCTTCTGTTTCTCATTCTCTCCAAGCTCTTCACTGCATCTGGACCTTCCCTGTTTCTTCTCCCGGGAGTTTCCCCCATCTCGGTAACTTTTAGCTACCGAGGTCATAGTGCTACAGCCTTCCTTGTCTATTCCATGCAATGTGACCCTATCACCCACATTCTGTACTATGTCCTCAATTCGCTCTAGTCTCTTCATAGCATGCATCACTATATAAAATTATTTTTTGGTTTGAAATCTCTTGCCCATAGACTAGTATAAGAAGAAAATCTTGTTTTCTTCACTGTTTCATGTCTAGCAACTATAACAGTGCATGGCACATAGAGGTATGTAGTAGATGTTTGCTAAGTGGATGCATGAATGAATTTATTTTATTAATACTAAAACACCAAGATGTTATTTTATGATAAATCATCTAGATTAACATAATATCTTTAAAATGAAAAGCAATATGATTCAGTCCCCCAAATTAGAACCATTAAAAAGTGAGCCAATTCTATATGCCACTCCTAAAGAGTTAAGAACAAAAAACTCTTGCTTTTATTTGTATCTAAGGAAAGTGGAGCCTTTTGGCAGAAGAGACACTTGGAGACACTCCTTCCATTTGAGTCAAGAGGTCACATATGCTTCTTTTCCAGCTTGGAGGTCAGCCCCATTCTGGCTTCAGTCTGGAGATTTCATCTGACAGCCTACATGTCACTGCCCACGGTGGATTTGTTCTGTTGCCAAACGCTAACTTGAACAGTACACTACATATGTAACCATCAAAATGTACAACAAGAGAAGGCATCTTAAAAGTAGTCTAGTTTCTAACATTAACTTCCAGATGATCAGGAAACCTCATGATTTAAAATTTATTTTATTTACCACTTCTATTTTATGTGTATGAGTGTTTTGCCTGCATATATGTAAGTGCACCACATACATGCAATACCTGCAGAGGCCAGAATAGAGTGTCAGATTCCCCTGAAAGAATTGGAGTTACAGACAGTTGTTACCTGCCATGTGGGTGCTGGGAATTGAACTCGGGTCTTCAAGAAGAACAAGTGTTATTAACTGCTGAGCCATCTCTCCAGCCCTGGAAACCGCATGTCTAATGCCATAATGCCTAGTTTACTTTACAGTTTAAGAAATCTTGGAATTAGATTCAATTATCTATCACAAATGTGCATTGTTTTCAAGCAGAAGTATGAGACAGTTCCCATATCTTTCTGAGTTTTTCTTTTAATAACATAAAAATAATAGCAACAGGTACTAGCCTACCTGTATCTAACAGGGTGATTTGTAAAAATGATTAAGCAAAACAGAAGTCCCAATTGCTTCATTCACACTCGTTTCATACAGGGAATTTGGGGAAGACTCAAACTTATTCTGTACTGGCTCTTGCTTATAAACTAACAAGTGCCATGTCAAAATTAGAGCTGAGTCCCCATCTCCCTCCTAGATCTCTGGTAGATGATGTGCTTGGCAAACAAGTCTCAGCACAAACAGTAAGATCTCTCCCAGCAACTTTCCATCTTCCTCTTCCTTTTAAACAGTGGAGACATAAATTCCCTTTATCAGACACCTTAGTATGTAATTATGTCAAATCAGATAGCAGTATTGTTCAATAAAGATCAAAAAAGCTTTTTGAAGCTTTTACAAATGCTTAAAACATAGCTAGTCTCACCTTCCCAACCCATACTTAAAAATCAAATTAATAACAAGAAACCAATCAAAGAAGATATCCAAATAATTTCTCAGTTGCCTGAATTTATATTCCTTATGGTCATCACTTTATCTTTCAGGCCAATGAGGGCAGATGTTGTCAGAAGGGCAGCTTTGCTTTACTTTCTTCAGTTTATGAGTTATATCCTTGACTCCCTGTCATCCATAGATGCTGTGGATTTCCTTTGGGTTCTTATCATCACAGGAGAGGGTCAACTACACATAGGATAACTGAGTGTTGAGGAGAAACAGGGATGCACACCAAAAAATAGAAAAGCCTGAAATGCAACTGTGGCAGTCTGGTAATTATTGAAGTGGGGTTTAATGGAACTAGAAAGAAAGCCATAAGACAGTACTTCCCAGTAATTAATTGAGCCTCTCTTAGTTCTAAATTGAGAAAAATAAGAAAATCAATAATTTTAAATGTGCCATACTTATTGACACTAATGAAATCTCCAGAATAAGCATTTAATGCAACTCCGCTGCTATTTTAAATTTACATTCCTCACTGAGTGAACATTACAAGGTCAGGTCAGTTCCCCTGGGTGTCACAGATTGGATGCTATCAAATAGACAGGACTTTGTTCATGCGGTACATGAATCAACCCTTCAGAGGGTCGCTGAGCTGTCCATGGTGCTAGAAGAAGCGCCTTTTGCTTTCCTTTTTGTTTCACTAGGAGATGTGTTCACAAATGTGCTCTTGCACAAGGCAGAGATGGTATGTCCATCTTTATGTGGAAAAAGAAAACACGTAGAATCTCTGAACACTACCTCCATGAACACTCTCTTCACAACTCTTTGGGTTGATCATGCTGCTTTACTAAAGTATCTCCTGTTGTTCCCCAGGATACTAGTAACTCCACAGGAGTAAGTACACTGCTTTGCATTTTTTGTATTTTTCTTTGTAAGTTCAGTATTCTATCTTCCCAAGTGACTGGAAGTGTAAGGGCTGTGGAAATATGGACTAGTTTGAATGAATATTAGGATCTACTAATTGTTGTAACGGTTAAGTTATTCTTTGTATTTTATTTTCTTTCATTTTTGTGTGTATTTTCTTCATAAAATACAATAGTGTAATTCAAAATACTTTGCAAATTTATGTTACAAATTTTCATACATTTAAATGTATAAATATTTATTGAAGTGTATAAATATTTATGTATACATTCAAAATATTTCATATCAATGTAGTAAGATATTATTAATTTGCCATGAAATAATTTTTTGCTATTTCTTCCAAAAAAGAACAGGGCCCTCATAGGAATAAAGGACCCATCTCCTGCCAGAAGAATCTTAAGAGTTATGAATATAGGAAAAGATTATTATAGAAGTTAGAGAAATGTGGAAATGATAAAATTCAGAGCTACTTAAATCACTCAAAGATCAAATGCAACTCAGCCATCTCCAGGACCTTTATCATTGCCACCTTTCTGGTATTTGACATTAAATGAAAAAAATGCCTTAGCATAATAAGTGTACATATATTGAAAGCTAATCTGAACACCCTCACTTTAAAGATAAAGTAATTTATGTAGGACTGATTAAAAAACCTGGTCAGCACAACAAAGAACGCAGAGCCAAAATTTGAAGTCAGATTATTCTGAATTCAAAGCTCAGTCATCTAGCCATCATATCTCCAGCCTCCTCTACCTCAATGAGTCCTTTGGACACAAGTCAATTTAGAAGCAGGCCAGAATTCTTGGGCCACTTATTCTGAAGTAGAACTTTTGAGAGGTAGCAGTGCTGAGATTTGAATCTAGGGCCTTGTGCATGCTAAGCACACTTGCTACCACTGAGCTACACCCACAGCCCCGGAGTAGAACTTTGTGCCTAAGTCTAACATAATAGAGGTTATCTTGAAAACAATTGTTTTAGGTGCAAGAAGATAAAAGGAAAATTGATTGGTAGAAATCAAACCCTTGGTAAGTCTTCCTTTTCCATAATGCCACACACCAGAGGGGAATTAATTTTCTCGAATCACAAGTACAATGACCAACTAGCTTACAGATTCAATATTCCTAAGTTAGCTAGAATTCAAAACATAGTATCTTCAACAGTTACACGATTTTTAAGTTACATTTGTTGCATAATTCTGCATGTATTGAAATATTTCTTATTCTTAAAGATCCAGTTGATATTTCCATCTGTGAGGCTTTACAGACAGCTCCAACTCAGTGATTTAACCTTTCTCTGCATTCACATCACTGCTGTCTGATATTGTACATTAGACCAACAATCACCTATGCTCTGGAACATCTTTCTTTTCTTGTTTTGCTATTTAGCACACACACACACACACACACACACACACACACACACATACAATTTTCTACATTCTTATAGAAACACAGGTTCATATTAGATGAAGTTAGCACTTCATTGAAACTTCTTGGAAGATTTCTGATTTTTCTTTAACTAAGTCCATGAGAGCATAGCATTTTTTTTCTGCAGTGCTCACTATTGCATCCTTGACGCCAAGTACACCAGAGGGTTAAAATTGCATACGCTTGGAATAACCAGGAATAGGAAAAATATGAGTCAGTTGAATTGGCAGGGATTATTTTCCAACATTGTAAATACACAATACCAACCCCCACCCAGGAGCTATTGGTAGAAAATGTCAAATGTCTTCCTCAAGTGGATAAACTATGTTCTTAAATGAATTGATTTTATTGAACATGAGAGTCACTTTCAAAAGCACCATAGGGAGATTTATGTTTGAAAATTCTTACAAGGTATAACAAACGAAGTGCAGCCTGGATCCTAGATTAGATCTTCGAAGGTAAACAGTGGAATGAAAGGGGAATAGCTGGTAGATTAGATCAATCATGCTTAAGGTCTCATGTGAAGAAAAGACCAAGGCATTGCTATTCAGTATAGAGAAGAAATTTATATGAATCCTTCCAAAAACTTGCAAGCTGTTGTATATTCAATAATATTTACTATGGTGGATTTGGTAGATAAATCAACAAAATCCAGTATGGTCCTGCCTTCATGGACCAAGAAAGACATAAAGGAAATTCTTCCTATTTGTCTATAAAGTACATACTGGTAAAGAATCAGCTTCACACATAGCCATGGACTTCTCTTCTTTAGCTTTACTGTATCTCTGATATTACCAAGTGTAGAACAGATGATACACACAGTTAATCTGATTTAATAAATCCTTTAATTCTCTTGGTAAATACTGGGGAAGGAAGGAGATCACCAAGAAAGAGGGCCCAGAAATACACTTTAATCCCTTTTCCATCTTCTTTCTACACCCTTAAATAGAAACAATAAGACAGTTTCTTGAGGTGGGGCAGTTTCCGCCTTGCTCATAGGAAAAAGAATTGGAAGTCTCTCTGGCCTACTTAGAGTGAGTGTCATAATCTATCAAGGATGCTCCTCCATGGGGGTAGCTCAAGGAAAGACCCACCTGCATTCATCCTCTACATATCTCCATGGATATTATATGACTTGTGATGCACAGTCTCTAATGCAAAGGTTATCCCCTCATTTTCCTTTGCTGTGATGGAATGCTGTTTTATCCTCAAATTAGCTATACTTTCACCTTCAAAAATATATCTCTCGAGGCCTGTGGAGTGTGATGGATTGCATTCTTGCAAGACTTTGTCTCATTATTTATATTTTCCTTTCAAGTAGTGCCCATAAATGCACATATTTGATTCACTGCATTTATTATATTATTTAAAATATTTTTATATAGTAGTATAATCTTAGAAAATAAACATTGTTTTAATATATAGGAGATGTAGTAATAATTATGACCTCAAAGAAGACACTTGGTGCCTCAGCATTATGTAATTGCTGATCATAAATTGGGAATCATAACTTTTCTCCTTCCTTTTGAAAAATATTTAAAACTCCACAGGCCTCTAGAATCTAGCTGATGTCAGTTCCTACTGGCTCACAATCAGGAAAGTCACTATCCATCATACATCATAAAAACAAGTATATAAAGACTGAGAAAACTGTAGAAGCTTCAGTAAACTACATCTAAGAGGAAGTAGAAATGGAAGACATCCTAATTTATGCCTACATATATGAAAAAAATGTAATATTCATTTACCAATGTCAGCTTGTTTTCTGGATGCACAAGTTGATAGGACTTACAATAAATACCTCAAAACATAAGAAAATACATCTCTCACAATTTTTCATTCAGTTCTTGGGTTAACATTCAGTTCCATTCAACATCATCCTAGAGAAACTTATTGATCATTGACCAAATCAGCAGGTGAAATCTACAGGCCAGGATCAAGGGTTCATGCTGTGCTTTTCAAAGCATCCTTTATTTAAATATAGCTTAATTGCACTAGGTATTAAAGAATGCGCTACTTTCTGTGATGAGTTTTTATGGTCTCACTCTCCAGAAGCTCAGATTCCATCTGTGACAGCAGACTGTTGTAGAATTCAGCTATTAATAGCTGCTGGTGCATACTTACTTGGAGCTGAGAGGCCCAGGGCTCTGAGACAGCCAGATGGAGATAATACCAGAGGGTGACTGTACGGACAAAAAGGATGATCTATTTTTTTTTCCCTCAACACAAAACAGACAACACTGAAAACATGATGATCCTGTTTTATTGTAATCCAAACTTTCTGAAGAGAGTTTCTCATCCTTTGGAATTCTCAGGTCTAGCTCTAAACCCATGAGATTTATTACTCTTTCTGATGCTCGCACAACTCCTTACGTAGGTTAAAAAGATGAAGACAACTATATTGGCTAACAGCCCTGATTTAGAAAAAAACATGACATCAAGTATTCACTCTGAAAATCAGAATTAAAGCAGTTTTAATCATTATTTAGGGAAAAGTAAACTTAGAGATGAGGTAGTCTTCTGAATCACAAATATTTTCATGAACTCAGAGGAAAAGGAACAGCGAATGAACTGGATAGTATAGACCTTTCCTTATGGGAAGAAAAGACTCCTCTTCCTCAGAAGTCTACTTATTGTGATATAAAGTGATTTTGGTCTCAGCTTGTCTTCATTATAATGAGGGTAAGAATAACACATGGAGAGACAAGAGTGACATACTTAATGCTGTTTTCTATTAGTAACGATTTCTTTGGGCCAACATTTCGCAAACCATCAGTACTCCTTTTTGTTTCTACTTTTTTTTTTTTTTTTTCGGTCTTTTTGAGACAGGGTCTCCCTGTACCTCCAGCTGCCTGGAACCTGTTCTGTAGACCAGGCTGGCCTCAAACTCACAGAGATCCGCCTGCCTCTGCCTCCCAAGTGCTGGGATTAAAGGCGTGCACCACCATGCCCGGCATTTATGTTTTTTTAAAATTTATTTTTATTGTGTATGAATATTTCACTTGCATGTATGTGAGTGCACCCAGGTGTGCGATGCCTGAAGAAGACAGAAGAGGGCATTGAATTCCCTGGAACTGGAGTCATGGATGGTTGTTAGCCACCATGTGGGTGCTAGGTACCAAATCTGGGTCCTCTATGAGAGTAGTTAATGCTCTTAACCATTGAGCCACCTCTCCAGCCTAAATTTATGCTTTTGAACACAGAAATACTAACGGTGATGCTTGTATGCAAAGGAAAACAATAAGAAAAGGGAAAGGAGTCAGCATATCTTCCTATTTGGTCTGTAACATGTTCCCATAAAACTAAGCACAATTGAAGGCAACAGCTACAGCTCAGGTACCAGGACTGAGATGGGAATCCTCTGCTCTCACACTTCAGTGCAATTCCCAGCATTCTGGGTGATGGCATGTTAAGAACTTGTAAGCTATTTGACAGGAACACCTTGTAGAACTGATCTACACAAAAGAGGCAACAGGATAGGTTCATGGAGATGGTAAAGAATCCAGGATTCTCAAATAAGAACTTTTTTTTCCTAGTAAAACATTCCCAAAGTTATAGTAAAATCTTTTTATTACAGGGAAATGGTTAATAGCTTAGGTTCCCGAGTCAGTGCATTGAAGCTAGTCTTTGACTATACCTTACTAGCTGCATAAATCTCAGCAAGTGTCTTGAGTTAGGTAAGACTGTTTTCACAGAAGTAGTATGGGTATGTGGTGGGAATGCCTACACCACAGGATTATGGGGGTTATATAAACATTTTTTGGACAGGTTCTCCCTAGTCCCAGGCCACCTGGAAGTCACTATATGGACCAGGCTGCCTGGATCTCACAGAGATCTGTCTGCCTCTGGCTCCCAAGGGCTAGGATTAAAGGCACATTCCACCATGTCTGGCATATAAAATATTTTAAGCAATGCATTAAGTACATACTTAGTGACTGATGCAAACTTAATGGATGTTTCTTATTTTTATTTATATTTTATTTCTACTACTACTATGTACAAACCAATTCTAATGCTAAAGAAATCTGGTTTTGAATTATGGCTGTGAGTCCTCCATCAAGGTCTTCAGACTTGATCTGTAAAATAGAGCCAGCCATACCTACTTTAAGGAATAAATTGGATGGTTAATGCCATATATTTACTGTTACTATGTGATATGACCTAACCCTTTTATGAAAATTAGCTACTATGATATCACCATTATAATCATGTCCACTCAATAAAATTGATTTAACAACTAAGTGATAATGTACATAAAACCCAACCCAGTGACAAGACCTTAAAAAACATTAGTTTACTCTTCCTTCATGTTAATTAGCCAGACTACATGCATATTTAATTAACCAGAAGTATCTTCTGTATTTTATGCTTAATAGTTACTAGTCTCCAAGTCCCTTAGGCAACTTGCTACCATATTATCACTTCACAAAGCAACTGAGCTATAGTGTCACATGCTTTCTTCAAATCAGATGGTGGAGATACTTCATCTTAATTTTCTTGCATTTATTAATATCAGAGATACAACAATTTAAAACATTTCCAGATATTTCTACTCTTAGTTTCTAAAATTTCTAAATTAGCTCATCACTTTAAAATGCCTCCACCATCAAAGTATCAAGCTTTTTATTGAAAAGTCTATCTTATGGAGCTGGAGATGTGCCTTTGTGGTTAAGAGCACTGGCTACTCTTGCAGAGGACCTGGGTTCAATTCCCAGCACCCAGTTCCAGTCCAGGGGTTCTGAGCCCTCTTCTGACCTCCTCGTGCATTGCACAACACAGGTGAACTTATATACATGCAGGCAATACACTCATACACAGAATTAGGAGAGAGAGAGGGAAGAGGAGAGAGAGAGAGAGAGAGAGAGGTGTTTGTGTCTGTGCACCTAAGTAGCAGGGAAATTTTTGCCTTGGAACTTTATAGCTCATGGAAGGTTTACTAACTAGCTAATAATCTCATTGTCATCTTTAAGCTGTTCATTAGTCTCATCAGGAATATGTGCAAGGATCAAAGTAAGCAAAACTCCTTAGGCTGTATTGAAACAAATCTATATGGATCCAGTTCCCCAAGCCTATTTGAAGACTGGCTCTGGAAACATGGCATTTCCCACCTAGACTCTACCTCACTGTGGCAAGATGGCATCTAATTTCCAGGTATTCAGTGGTTATGGGTTATGAAATCCTGATACCTTATCTACTGTGGGAATGAGATGTTGAAACAATCTCCATTCTCTGAGGCTTTTCATATTAAGCTCTTGTGAATGGAAGGTAGTGAAATGGACCACAGAGTGTTCTGTCAGGCGGGCTGTGTCTCTGCTTTCACTGTTCCAGCCTCCTCCCCAGACTTCCAGCCTCCTCCCCAGACTCCCAGCCTCACAGCTGACAACTTCAAACATTTATTAATATCGATCTCCTTATCCCCTAACAATCAACAGTAGATGTCCAAAGGACCAGAGAATATTCAATGCGCAGAACTGTATTTTCGTTCATAAGATGCTGCAGAGAAATTAGAGATGACCCATTAAATGAGTCAGTTTATCTCTTCATGATTACAAAATGACTGCCACTTCTATACACATCCTCAGGTTTTAACTAATGTGGCTCTAATGTGCCCTTGACAAAAAGCCTCTGCTAATTCTCTAGTTATCTTATTATCCTAACTATCCAGTGATTTTCTTGGAAAAATGTAATTTGATGATATCTTGAGTTTGAAATGGGCTAGTTAATCTCCATTTATTTAAGGATGAGTTATCTTTAAGTAACAGAATAGCTAATATTTACTGAGTATATACAATGCACTGGGGTAAGGCATAGGTGCCTTATAGACATAAACCACCTCATTCTGAGAATAACTTCACACAACTCAGTCACATTATTATTATACATGTTTTATGCAGATGAGGACATTGACTTTGGATAGGATGCAATTTTTAGAATGTAATTTGAGCCCATGTGTGGTAGCACGCACCTTTAAGAAGTAGGTCATTGAGGATCCTTGCCTTTCTCTGCTTCCTGTCCACCATGAGGTGAACAGCTTCTTCTTTCACATGCTGTCATCACCATGATATTCTGCCTAAGTGTTTGTGGTCAAGAAAACATGGATGACTCTACTAAGATTACAGTCAGCTGGACAGAACTGGAATTTAGAATTGTTCCATGTGAATCAAGAGCCAAAGATCTTAACTACCCCCTCTGCACAGCTTTTCTGGTGAACTCAGTAATTTTGAACTATTTTTACTTTTATTTGGCTATAAATACTTGACTTGTCTCAGCTCATCTAACATTTTTAATATTGACATTCTATTTTTAAAACGCACACCTGTAATTGGAGCCCTACACAACATTGCCTGCATTTTTCATGTGAAGTCACAAACCTGGGGCTAGAGAGATGGCTCCGCTGTTAAGAACACCTGATACTCTTCCTGAGGACCCAAGTTCAGCTCCCAGCACTCATAGTGAGTGGCTTACAACTGCTGGTAACTCCAGTTCCAGGGGCTAAACACTTTCTTCTGGCCTTTATGAGTATTCACTCACACACATGGCATACAGTCACACATATACATACGCATAAATAAAAATAAATATTAAGAGAGAAATCATACACTCATTATTTTCCAGAAAGGTCAAAATCTTTGGATTGTGTTTCAAAATGAGATTTCAAAAATCAACATAAGAGATGAGATGATGTCAAAGATTTTGTAAAGAACAATTTCTCTACCTATAGTTATATTCAAGCAGAAAAGTTTTGATCTCTAGCAATAGAATATTATTTTTCTTACTATGTTTGGAAAGAAAATAGTATTGAATTTCTTTTTAAAATGATATCAAGAAGTGAACTATGGCTAAGCCAAGTCAGCAGTTTGTGTAAATGGGGCTAAGAATGAAGCTCAGTTGGCAGATACTTGCTTAGCACCCACAGGACTCTGGGTTCCACTCCAGTACTGCACAGTCCAGCACTCTGGAGGTGAGGCCAGCCTGGGCTATATGAGATCCTGTCTCAAAAAACAAATCATGAATGGTCCAGTTTTGCAGTCTACCACTTCATGAAGCTGCATAGTGCCCACTTTATTGGGCCAGGCCTTCACTCACCCTGGTGAGGCACTCTGAATTCTAGGGGACATGCTCATCTGTGATATGTGACTGTCCACAGTACACCTTAGGTGGACTAACCATGGTGTAACACCCTTCTTTCTCAAGATTCCAAGACTTAGAGAATCAGAGCACACTGCACAGAACCTTAGAACTTGGGGCAGTCCAGTGTTTACTGTCTACTGATGAGGAAAGAGAAGTCCAGAAATGTGGTGAGCCTGTAAGCCCTGGTCCAGACACATGTTCCAGAGCCAGTCCTGTGCACCCTTCTGCACCTCATGATCCCTGTCATGCAAACTGTTCTGTATAGACTTAACCATAATTTGTGGATAAAGTCCACAATGTGTCTTTTTCTTAGTGTTAATAATAAACTGTTTTACTATAAGGAAAAGCGATACCGTTAATTCTATAAAGATATAGTATATATCAGTCAGAGCCTCATGATATGGGCCAGAGTCTGAACTCTATCAGCTATAAACCATGTGACCTTACATAAATTATGAAGCTCTCCTGAGCATAGTTCAATACATGATTGT
The DNA here is from genome assembly GCF_000622305.1 of Nannospalax galili. NCBI lineage: Eukaryota > Metazoa > Chordata > Mammalia > Rodentia > Spalacidae > Nannospalax > Nannospalax galili. The sequence continues at coordinate 323,100 of NW_008358342.1, read as the reverse complement.
TAAGAAAATGATGGAAATGTCACCAACCATATTGGGTTGTTTGTGATGTATAAATTCAATAATTCATATTTAAGACTCCCTATATCTGGTGCATATACATTCAACATATATTTTATCATTATCATTTTATGAAATGATGGCAGAAAATACACTATAAGATCTACAAGGTAATTCAGCCTGCCACCCACTTCCCATGTGGCTTTGTAGTGCTGTGTCTCATACTGCATAAGACTGCCTTTCTTCTCAGTGTCTTATGAGCACTTAGTGAATAGGCTTTATATTCACCTTCCTAACAGTGAACCTAGTATACACTTGTCACATGGTATTTAAAGAAGTCTTTATCTGCTGAATAAATCCATGGAAGAAAAAAGTAACCTACCATTTGCTAGAATCTCTTTGGTATTTTGCATATATTCTTTCTAATATGATGAATTTGCAAGAAGTCACTAATGTCTTCATTTTATAGAGGGGAAGATAAAGCACAGTGTAGTTAAGTGATTTCCTGAGGTCGTAGAATTAGGAAGAAGGGAAAGACAAGGGAATGAACAGATATAGACAGGGGCCATTCAGAGAGGGATGACAGTGCCTCACAGAGGCAGGGAGGCAGTACACTAACACGCTAGTGACCAGCATACTAACTCACTTAACTAGCAAACAGTTCCTTGTACACTACCCCCTGGACCTGTATTTTCTTTCTTCAGACAAGATTTCCTTGAGCTAAGAAATAAAAACTGCTTTCTTAGAAAAAGGGCGTCTGGGAACGTGAGAAGCAGCTGATCAGAAGGAACGCTGGAAGTTTAGTCCAATTTTCCTTAATACAGCTTCTTAACATTCCTACAAAGTGAATATGAACATCCATTTGTTGTGAGAAGACCATTGCCTGTGACAGTCCTTTACTCCTGAAGAGGTTGAACATTCCACACATAACTTCCTTCTCTCCCTCTCTGTAACTTCTCATTAGTTAGAAGCTGGTTCTAACTATGAGCTGCAGAATACTCTTCTTCGTTCAGATATCACTTACCTAGTCTACTTGATCTGGTGGGGGTGACAGAAGGCCAAATGGTACTTACACAGTATTCAGAAAAGATTGGATTCAAGTTGAGGCCTAAAATGTATGTAAATGAGATTTCTAAAAATAAAAAAATCATGTATTTGCAATGACTGGTAAGTGTACAAACTAAAAAAAATATATTTCCCCATTTTTATTTAAGATTAGCATTTATTAAATTTGCTGGTTCTAGTGAACAGTTAGCAGTGACATGGTGAACCAGGATTGGTTTGGGGAAAAGGACCATGAAAAGCTTCTAATTTGTTGGCTTCTTGGCTGCGTTTGGGACAATCACTACTGGTCCCTGACACCCTGGGGATGAGGCAGAAAACAGAATACAAATAGTGTCACCATTTCTGCAACTTTAGTCACTCTTCTTTGTAAACATTTATTTTTGTCTCCTAAGGGCATCAGGAAGAGCATGTTCTCACACAACCTTCTGAGGTTCTGAGGTGTTGCCAGGAAGTCAAGTTTATCTTTAGCATCATCTCTGGGCAAATAAGACAGGAAAATAGCATTTGGGACCAAATGTAGAAAACTCGAGTCTTGTTTAGTCTGAACTGAAAGAGCAAAAAGAAAAATGAAAGCTAATAATGTCGATTCTGTTTCTGTGTGAGTTTCTATTTAGAGGAGAGGAAGCAGAAGAAAGAAGCACAGGCAGCTTTGGGCTGTAACTCAGCCCAGATCAATGGCTCCCTGATTGAGCACCCTTGCATGCATAAATGTAACAGACACTTGAATGGCTCCTCTGTGCCCAGTATTTTACCTTCACACAGCTTTACTGACCAAATCAGTTACCTCTCAGAATCTGTTTTTACAGCATCTCTTCTACCCTAAAGGAGAATACAGTACTATTTTCATGGCTTTAATGATAATCAAAGGAGATAACGTATGTAAAATTACAAAGTCTAATATCTGGAATATAAAGCTGCTTAGCAAATCTTGAAGTCTTTCCCTCATCTTCAAAATAACCAAATTAATCTCTCTTCTAAATCAACTTGTGATTTAAAAGCACAGCTCTACTATGTAACTAAAAAATAAGATCAGCAGACAGTTTCATAAATCTACACTCCTAAAACATTAATAGTGTTTTGGAAGTCTATCAGTCATGCCAGCAAGACTTCAAGTATCAGCCACAGATACTGACTTTTCAAACTGTCCTATTTGGACTCCAGTTGTTTGTTTTAAAAAACAACAATTTGCTTTCTTTTTAGTCATCTGCCAGGAAGTATGATATAGATAGCCCAGGAATCAGAATTATAAAGGATGCCAAAATATCAAAAAGTGCTTATTTAAAAATAATCTACTCATTACCTGCAGTGTGTGAGACATTGTAATGGGAAGTGTAATGAGAAAAACAAATCTGTTCTTGATCTGATAAGCTTACTCTCCAGTGGGGGAAGATACAATGTCTGTCCTTAGGGAGGCTAGCCCAGGAGAAGGAACAAGACACATTTACATTAGCAACAGTGGCCAATGTGCTCTATGGTAAGCATTGAATTACAAAGTAGAGGCTCTAAGGTAAGGAGATGGAAGAGTGGATGGAACCAAGTAAGCACTTGGGGGAGGATTTGAGCTGAGACTTCTGAAGGTGAGGGAAGACTAGTCAATGTCCTCCTGTCCCTGTGTATAAAGACCAAATGCCTCAAAACTTGAAGCAGCCATAGCCAGCAACAACACCTTCCCTTGGAATGCATGCAGTGGTTTCTGAACTCTTTTGTTTATTCACCAGTACAAATTTTACTTGGGTTCCATCTCATCCAAGAGGTAGCTTTAACTATTTTTGGATAAAAGAGAATTGGTTTTTATATCATTGCCGGCTTTTTGAAGGAGCTGCTTAATTCGACTGACTGTTCCTTCAGCTCCCAGTGCACAGAAAGAGAGAAGGAAGTAGGGGAGGGAGGATGGTAGGGGCATCTGGCTCAGGACAAATGAGCATTTTCTGGTTATGAGAAATTTTCATTCTTTAACTCCTAAACTTCCCCATAGGCAAGAGGTAATCACAACCTGGGGAGCTGGTGAGCTGAGCTGCCTCTTATTGCTCATATATACAATCAGTTCAAGCTAGTGATAAGGAAGTTTGATGTCAGAAAGGTTCCGAAAGTCTAAATCTTACATGGATTGAACACACTTTAGGGGTGAGTCTTCCGAGACACGACTTTATCCATATTCCCTAACCACACCATTATTAAGCCGGAATAGCCACAGTCTATGACTGGCAAAACACCGTGTGCGCCACTTGAAGAGTACTGCATACTTATCTTCCACTAAGTTCAGAACATTTGTCTTCTCCAGCTTTCTTCAGTGTTCTTGACCAGAAATTCTTTTTTCCTCAGTAAAATTGTTCTAAAGGTTATAATTTCATAATATTAACATATGGCAAAATATTTAAATATAATTGGCACATTAAATAATAGAGAAACCTGATTATTTCTTCTATCACCCTAAAAGTTTATATATATATATAAAAATTGGTCACCAAATCTTATTGGAGTAGATTTTAATTGGAAAAATGGAGGCTATCTAAATATTCAAGCATGTATGCCATTTTCTAGTGACTCATCTCTGCAGCCTTACTGCCTGCATGTATGTAAGTGCATCCGTGTTGTGCAATGCCTTCAGAGGTCATAAGAAGACATCGGATGCCCTGAAACTGGAGGAGTTATGGACAGTTGTTGGCCACCACTGAGTGCTGGGAACCAAACCTGGGTCCTCTGCAAGAGCAGCCAGTGTTTGTAATCACTGAGCCATCTCTCTAGGCCCCAGTTTACTTATATTTCTATTTGGTTGTCTAGTGAGTACTTTAAATACAACCTATCCAAAGTTAAACTCACCTATCTGCCCCTCCCCTTCTTGGTCCTCTCTTACTGATTGCATCCATAATTATTCAATTGTACAAGCTAAAACCTGAGGATCAACATCTCTCCTTCTTCTACCCTTGATTATCATCTATCTTATTCTATCTATCTATCAT
>NW_008358342.1:303253-318926 GCF_000622305.1 Nannospalax galili | reverse complement strand
CTATCTATCTATCTATCTATCTATCTATCTATATCTATCTATCGTCTATCTATCTATCATCTATCTGTCTATCATCTATCAATCATCTATCATCTGTCTATCCATCCATCTATTACCTATCTTCTATCTCCATCCATCCATCATCTACCTATCATCTATCTATCCATCCATCCATCCATCCATCATCTATCTATCTATCTATCTATCCATCCATCCATCTATCATCTATCTATCATTTGATAAACTCCTATAAGCTTGCAGAGGAGGAAATGAGAAGAAAGTCCTCAAACATCAGCATCAAAATGGCCTCAAGTGGTCAATTTCAGACACCAAAAGTAATGGGATAATGCAAAATGTTGTCTAACCTAGAACTTACGCTTTTGACCATTATAAGGTCAATATTCCTTGTTAATAATGACTGAAGCACTAACTATTGAAAAGTTTCACTCCTATATTCTCAATTATTATGTTAGAGTAAGATAAATTTTAAGAACAAATCTTTTATTCTGTTTCAATGCTTTAAAGTTATCCTGATGTCAGGCACAACGAATAAGGATTAACATGGATCATTTTCATTGACCAATGATTCTCTAACCTCTTGAGTCCCACATAAAGAGAAATACATAAACTTTGGAGAATCTAATCAAACTGTTTTTCAATAAGGAATATTACAAAATTGTCCCATTTTGAGAGCATACAGGAGATTAGGTTTCAAGTAATTCCAGGGGAAATGTATACTCAGTGAACTCAGACTCTATATACTCCTAAAAGAGGGGACTTGTAGCAGATTGGTGTAGTATTGGAAGTCACTGGTGTTCTCTCTATGAAAGGAAGAATACAAGTTAGAAGGTACAATTTCATTACCTATTTGCTCACAAACTAAACCCCCATTTCTCAGAGCCCATATTTTATACATTTGTTGTTATTTTTATTATTCTATAATTTAGGGATGGTTCTATTTGTATCTTCTATTTTATAGTTACCATCACCATGATAATGATTTTTAAAATATACTGAAATGTTCCAAATGTCAGAAAAGTCATTCTCTCTCCCACCTTCCTTGGATCCTTGCTCATGCTCAACCCACAGAAATACACAAAGAGCCCCAGATAAGGCTGTGCCTCTGTACACATTCATTTAAGCAATGGCCAGTCACAACCAGAAATCAAAAGGAGTTCACAGAACTGTAGTTGCTGCCATAGGATGCAACTTCATTTTAGAAACCAATTTGAGATGTCACTGGAAGACCCTAGACACTGAAAACATGCAATTCTGTTATAAAGAACTGCTCAGCAAAGCCAACACTTTGTATCTATGCATCATCATTGGGTCTGCTCAGAATCGTTACTACCTTATTATATCCTCCACTCATTGAAAACCTCATGTAGGTATGCAGAACATACTTTCTTCTAGCTTTCCCTGGACATTTTATTATTGACCTGAGGCTATGACTTTCTTCATAATCAACAAGTCCCTTCCACTTAAATCCTTTAGTAGACTTCAGAGCATGTAGAATGACATTTTAACTCCTTGCCATGGCTTACAAAGCTCCACAAGACTCAGGGTTTGCTCCCTTACCTCATGCTACTCTCTCCTCTTGCAAAACTGCCACTGTGTTCTGATTCTTTCAGCATGCCACAAACCTTGGGGCTCTTGGACATGCTATTTCCCTCAACTGATATGCGTCTTTCCAACTCTTTGTCACTCTTTATCTCTCAGCATAAACCACCTCCACTGAAATTATCTAAAGCCTTTCTGCCATATTTACTATCAATTGTAATGACATCATTTATAATTATTTAATTTTTCTGAGTGCGTTTGTCTCTTTTTGCATGACTTTTCCTCACTCTCATCAGCTCCACGATGGACAGACACTATGTGTGTTTAGCTCATGATTAGAACTTCAGTGTAGAAACAGTAACTGAGGCTGATAATGCTAGTTTGCCTCATTAATACAGGGAACTCAGTAAATACCCATTTAACCAAAAAGAAACAACTTGAATGTTTATACTATATACCATCTCCCATGTGCATGACTAAAACACAAATGTTGATGAACTTATTTTTAAAAGAGTTCACCAGAAAGTGAGAATCTAGACTTTTCAAATTAAAATTGGGATCTCCACACACCGATGAATACAGTAGCCACTAACCATGGGTCATTTTGCACACTTGAAAAGAAGCAATCTGAACTGAATGTGTCATAGCATCTGAATACTTAGTTTGAGCAAAGTACAGGCATTGAAATGACATTTAGTATAGTATACTACTGATTTGACCCATTTTATTTTCTTATATAGCTATTAGAAAATTTCCTATATAATATATTGTATTTCTATTTGATGATGTGGTCTAGAATAACCCCTTGTTCCTTCAGTATTTCATAGTTAACTTTTATGTTGTGGCTTTGACTTTCAAAGTTACCTATAATGATATGTATTGCAGATGGAAAATATGTAGTAGTTTCAAAGCTACTGTCGAAAATTCTTATGCCATCCTGCAGCATTTTTATCTCTTGGAAATATTAGGAACAAGCTCATCAGGACTAAGTAACTTGTCCAAAGTGGCCAAATTAGGATTTGAAAGACCCACTAAATGCCTCATTATATTTTCCCCAATAAGTTTGTATATACTTCGACCATCACACTTGTATTAAAATTGCCTTCTAAATCGCTGGTTTCTTTCAATAGACAAGAACTTCTTACTTTCAGTTTACATTATTAATATATTTTGTTTGTAAAACATTTCAGATTAACAGAAAAATAGGATATGGACCTCTTACATACCTCTTGTCCAGTTTCTCCACTTATGAACGCCCTATGTTTCTGTGGCACACTGGTTTACAATGAATGAACCAGTATTGATACACTACTACCAAGCTTCATAGTTATTCAGATTTCCTTAGTTTTTATCTAATGTCTTTTCTTTTCTATTCTGGAACCCTACCTATATTATATATACTTGCCTTGAGAATTTCTTAGACTTTCCTTGCCTTTGATCTTGAGAGCTTTGAGGAAATAACAGTCAAGGTATATTGTAGGATACCTATCTTGGGATTTGCCTGGTTTTCCTCATGATTGAAGACCACAAAGCTGAACTGCTATTTTTATTATCCTATCAGTCAAGGGTGCCTACTGTCAATGTGACTTATACTTATACTGACCTTGATCACCTTGCTGAAGTCCTTGTCAGGTTTCTGCACTGAAAACTTTCCCCCTCTTTCCTCTGGACTCTCTAGACAGAGGTTGCCAGGTACAGCCCATGCCTCAGGACCTTCTGGTGGACATTTACATAGTTTATTCGGAGTTCCTTGGTGAGCTTTTTTTTTTTTCTTTCCTCACATTTATCAAGGTACATTAAGATCATATTATAAATTGATATACAAATTGATATACAAATATAAATATGGACATTTATTTTATACTTTGGGGAACAGTCCCATGCTACTCTATCCTACCACTCAATTTGCTCTATTTTGGCCTTTGAGACTCTTATGCCTCTTTGACATGCCCCCATCAATTCAGTGTGTTTTTGTTGCAGAACTTCCTTATTTTGTGGCTCTAGCGAAGGCTCCAAGCTCATCTTGTGTATCTTATTTTCGAGTAACAGCAACGGACATCTTTCCAGGGAGCACTGATTCTTTTTATTGGAGAATGGCTTTAGAAATTGGGATGTGAGTGCTCACTGCTGCTGGGGTGTCTTATCAGTCTTCTAAGCTGTTACAGAAATAAATGTGTGTACACAAACACCTGTGCATGCAGGAAACATTTCTGCACCTAATTGCCTGTGCCATGTGAACAGGTTTCCAACTTAACTCATAACCATATAGGGCACTCTGATTTCTTCTGTAAGCCCTTTCTCCAGCAGTGAGAATTGAGCGAGTTTTCTACAGACAGAATTAATGGTTCATTTACAGGTAGATTCCTAGTGCTTGGTGTGTGCATTTTGAGTTGATAGTGAATTTACCCTATAATCTCAATTCTGTAAGGGATTAGAGAGAAATTTGCAAACATTACAAATTGCAGATTTCAAAAACTAAAATCACAACAGTTTAATAGGGCAAGCATACAAGAAGGTACACTAACAAAGGTCTCATTTAAGTGTTTTTATTCAACTCAATGAGGGAAAATGACAGTAATACATCTAAGTCACACAGAAAGGATCCGGGCTTTCCTGGAAAGGATTCAAGTGGCATAAAATGGTTTGTTTTTCCACAGCAATTTACATTTATTAAAATAGATAATAGACACAATCATTGTCAAAATAGAGCTCTACCCTGTACAATGTCTTAATACATTCTCAAAGTTCCTGACAAACAGGCACAAAGCCATTGCAGATTAGACTCTAAATGGGGGATCACTCTAATAGCACAGCAGAAAAACCAATCTCACATTTCTGGGAAGGAAAATAGAGCTGAGAACAGGATTTGAAGGTGGAGGGTGAAGTACAAAGGGGAAATTGCTAAATGATGCCTTGGCTAAAGGGGGATTGGGGCCTAATGTGACATTCTGCATTAACGATGCTAATTACTGTCTAGATAAGTGTGTGTGCATGACATGGGGACTTTAAAGAGGTCTGTATTATGCCAGGAGCTCATCCTGAGTCTCTTGCAAAGGCATGTGCTTTATAAAACAGGACTGCTTCACCTGCATATATGTTATGCACATTCTTTGTCAGTTTTATAGGACAAATCTTTTGTTTTCTTAAATAGATTCTATACTTTTTCCAATCTATTATTTGCCCTACAGCTAGAATTATCTTAAAAATATTTTATTTTTATTTTATGTCTACGTATTGCCTGCCTGTGTCTAAATGTACTCCTGTTGTGCAGTGCCTGTAGAAGTCAGAAGAGGGCATTGGATCCCCTGGAACTGGAGTTATGAATGGTTGTTAGCCAAGATGTGGGTGCTGGGAATTGAACCCAGATCCTCTCCAAGGGAAGCCAGTGCTCTTAACTGCCATCTCTCCATCCCCTGGAATAATCTTTCATTTAAAAAAAAAAAAATTTTAAGGAAACAAATTTGGCCACTGCCTCTCATCTTCCACAAATTTTTATATAGCAATAGTTCCTTTTAGTGCTTCTGTAAAAAGCAAAAGGGCCATATATACCTTCAAGATTCTACATGATGAGGGATCTGGGGGAACTCAAGCTATACCAGACACCTTCCATTCCTTAGAATTCACACGCTCTCTTCTACATCTCTCTCATCCTGCTCTGGTACATGTTGTTCTTGCCTCACCCTGGGTGGGCCTCTGACCCCCTCTTCACCATCACTCCTACAATGGCTTTAAAATTGATCATTCATTCTTTTACCATGGGAGCCTTCTTTGTCTGGTTTTATCTTTCTATTGTACATTCTCAAAGCAGGATAAAGTCTTCTTTTGAAGTACTGATCACATTTGTCATTGTGTAACAAAATAGTTTCATTATTTTTTAATGTGTTTTCCTAGAAGGTCTTGCCACTCTATGCTTCTGACATCTAACTTCATGCCTGGCACATAGTAAATGCCCAACAAATATCTATTGAATAAAGGAATGAAAAATGACCACAGCATCTACCTACACTGTTTGTCAAGGCTTTTCGAGCAGTAAAACTTGGGATACTGAGGAATATGCCATTGTACACTAGAGATTTGGCTGGTAACCATAGGGATGAATATAAGACATAGCACTGCTAGGCTATGTATGTAGTTTCCAAAGAAACAGAAGAATGTGCTAGGATGAATTATGTTTTGGAAGTGAATATAAGACAGCATGAAAAAGTCTTATCCAGAAAGGGTTAACTATGATGCTGTTCAATTACAAAGTCTCACCTTAAGGTCACGGTTATCCTTTATTTCACATTTTTCTAAATGCTACTATTGGTTTTCAAGCACTAATCATTGAGTGCAGACTTCATTTAACACTCAATATTTATTACATGCTAAGCACTGTGGCAGACCATTTTGTACATGCTGGGCAGGAGAGACAGGCACTTGCCTTCAGGTGGAGGGAACAATACACTAACAAGTGAATGAAATCACTACAGACTACTGATGATGAACAATGATTCGGCTATGTGAGCAGAGCATGATGAGGATGAGCAAGATCACCTTCACTGTTTATGACCATCGCAGGTCCAAGTGCCTCACTGGATAACAATAACCTGCATGTCACTACTCTACAGTACCAAGTAGATCATGGTGTTTTATTTTTGTTTCAGGAAAAATGAATACATCTTATATTTTACCATCATGGATTCTTAGGATTTAATTATATGTACTTTCTCAAGCAAATAACTAAAACAAAACACAGATTTTCTGTGAAGTCACTCTAATCCACAAATTTTTCTACCACCAGTTTTGATGTACCCCAAAAGATCAAGGTGCCTTGTTTGCTACGATGCATATCACCAGAGCACCTGTTTCATACCAAGACGTTTTTCACTTGGTGCTAGTGATAAGTAATAAAAGGAGCAATTAGTGATGCCCCAAATCTTAAAGGCAATAGAAAGATTATAAATTTTGGAAAAATGGGTGAGAAATCTCTAGGTAGCCATTGTTAACCATGAAGCCTAGAACAGTATTTGAAGCTTCTCTGGCCCTGAATAATCATGTGCTAAGGATCTGCTAAATGAATGGACATACATCAAGAAAATTAGCCAGCTGAAGAATGACTAGGGGGAATTTGAAAGAAAAACTTAAGCTACTCGCTTAGCAAGAGCAAACGACATGGAGAAAGGCTCCATGAACAGCATCTTTTCCCTTCCCCTTTGACTAAAGCTGCAGGCCTATGAACAGCCAGGAAGGGAGAATCTCACGAATGAAAACATGGCTGTCCCAAAGCGGCACAGCTCAGAACTTAGGCTCTAGCCCATTTTATCCCATGAAGAAAGACAATCAGCAGATTGATACATACTTCCAATTACACTCCTGAGCAAATAAACTAATCATGTCTTTGTTTTTAACCTAACAAATCATAGCTTGATTACAGGTCATTAGTGACCATTAATACATGAAACTGTTTGCATTTCACTTGGATGTCTGAATTATAGTCTTGTCTTCACACTAGCTCAGTCAAGCTTCCAAAGGGAAAACCCCCTTATCTGCCCTCAAGCAAGACTTAAATAAACTAACAATTAGCCTCTGGAATTGAACTATGATGCACAAGGCTTCATTATTTTAGTTCATTGTTGTTCTGTCTGCTGTAGAATTAGCCATTCCTCTGTAGTAGAGACAGATTCTTTGTGCCAAAGATTGCACAATCACTCAAAGGGTTCTCATTGCCTTCTCATGTATTGACTAGGGACACAGACCTGCTTCTGTCATCCTACGACAGAGGATCCTGAATTCACAGTACAATGGCTGATTAGACTCCAGATAATGGCAGCAAGCAGGTTGGGGATTATCAGAAATATAGAAGTGACAGGAAGAGAGTCTACTTGGCAGAGTAGAGAATACGCACATACGAACACACATAGGTCATCTGGGTAATCAGAATTCAGAAAAGTCCAATGAGGGCTTTAGATTATCCACATTAGGAGCCAAGATTCTTTTTAAAAAGGAATTGGATAATTGCCAAGCCTCTGTTTCATTTTGTGCTGAGCAATACAGAAGGTCATGGAATGATTAACAGAGATTAACGATCTCAGAAATGTGTGAGCACCTTTTAACACAGCAATTGCCATTTGGGACCAAATCCATAGTCAATCTCATAGAAGGTTCTGTGGCATCAAAAAAGGTCCCCCAGGGAATGCCACCATTGACTACTAGCACACTAAGCCCACCAAATTAGAGGAGTTCCTAACAAGACAAGTGACGGCAGTTCACATATCTTTGCAACTCCTTTTGCTTTTATTCTGGACTAGCTTTGGAACAAATTATTCATGCTTCAGCTCCATATGCACAGGAGTAGTACGGAGCTCTGTGCAGTTTAAAAGGCCTTTTCAAATCTGGTATCCTGTTCATCTTTAAACCTGCCTTATGAAGGAGTTAGATCGTGAATGATACAATAGTGGTGAAAAGCGTAGCCCCTAAAATCAAACTTGTCAATTTTCAAATCCTGATCTATTTCCTAGGAATGTTCAGCAAGTTATTTAACATTTCTGGAGCTTTGGTTTTTTTCCCATTTGTAAAAGATTCATAATAATATCATTTCATAAAGGTGATTCCTAAGCATTAGTAAGTAAATAACACATGTAAAGTGATTTGTACATTAAATGACACGTGTTCACTGATTATTAACTATTATATTACTTGCATTGGTGCTCACTAAGAAAGGATGACTGCCAGACTCTTCATACCAATTATCTGTCATGATTTCACATTGGGACACATTTTGGGAAATCAGAGATAGCCATATGACTTCATGCTATACATATATCAAATAATCTCATAAATTCAAGACCATCTTAACTAAATTCTAGTGGATTCTGTTTCTGAAAAAGTAGGCAAACTTGTGAAAATGACACCTCACAGTGACTTTACATTCTATTACAACATAAACATTTTATACTTCATATTTATTTGTCCACCAAGTTATATATACTTAACACAGTCACCAATCACTTTGTGTTTCGAAAAGAGCAGCCTGCTGTTCAGAAACATGTGGATTTGATGAGGCACAAAAGAAAATAGGTATTAATTCTCTCTAGCTTTCTCATAAGTTCTTAGAATTTTTCTCTCTTACCTGCAGACGTGTGCTTTTGGAATTTTTACTCTCACATTGCACAGATATGACCAATCAACAAAAGACTTCATTGTTTCTCTTCTCCCCCCACCTCCTCTCTGTCATGCCCATGCTTTGGCACTTGATGGAGGAACATGGAATATAAAAGTTGGAAATCCATTTCAAATATTTCCAGTTTTATCTCATTAAAGTAACATCATCAAAAGCAAATCAAATAAAACTTTTACTCACAGTCAACACCATATTGAATTACATTGAAAATGTTGCTTGTTGGCAAGACTGAAAGAAATTATGCTGGCATTACAAAACCTTCATCAAATTAGGCCAAAGAGAAAAATGTAAACTTTCTATAGCCAAGGAAGAACTAAACTCCACTTCACATCACAGATACTCCTAGGCATTATTTTAAAATGAGCCTCATTCTTTACCGTCTTTTTTTATTTTTAAGTTTATTTATTTATTTTTATTTATGTGTGTACATGCTTGTCCATACATGTAGCACAGGTATGCAGTGCCTGCAGATGCTAGAAGAAGGTGTCAGATCTCCTGGAACTGGAGTTATGAGTGCTTATAAGGCCACCCGATGTGCGTGCTGGGAACCGAACCTAGCTCATCTGTAAGAGCAGCAAGGGCTCTTGACTCTTGAGCCCTCTCTTTGTCTCCTCCATTTAATGTTTAAAAACCACGTTAAGAAATGTTATTAGAGGGATAAATAAATAGCTCGGTGGTAGAACACCTGCTTAGCATGGGCAAGGACTGGGGTTTGAGCCTCAATACTACTAAAAGAAAAGTATCATTTTCTAAAGTTCCATAGCTCCTTCAAGACACCAATGCCTGTCACATTTTTAGCCATGCATGGTTTTCTACTTTATTTTTGGCCTTTGGCCACCTTTCAAACTTTATTTGCTCTGTGACAAATATTTTTTAGAGCTTCCTTCTTTTTTTGTCTTTTTTGAGACAGGGTCTCCCTGTAGCCCCAGCTGGCCTGGAACTCTCTATGTAGACCAGGCTGGCCTTGAGCTCACAGCGCTCTACCCACCTCTGCTTCCCAAGTGCTGGGATTAAAAGCATGCACCACCATGACCGTTCCTTCCTTCTTTTATTACCGGTGGCTTCCTCCTGAATATCTTCCTCTTTTGGCTGTGTCAAGAGTTCATATCAACCTGTTACAAACTCTACTTCAAGGGAGACTATCTGGTGATTCATTTTCCTTACATCAAAATACAGTTTTTTGATTTACATTTTGTCTTTGAGATGCAAACGTAAAATGTGATGTGAAGTCTGTAAAGCTAAATACTTCTCCAAATAGATTTTGAAGAGATGAGAAAAAAATGTCATCTCATCAAAACAAGTGAACAACCTGTTCAAGGGTTCTCGTGGGACTTCCAAATAGATAGTACAAGTGCATAGTCACTGTTTGTCCTACATGATGATTTCTATTTTTTTTCAATCAAAATCATGCATTTACTGGGTGTGTTCATTCTTCATTATATGCAAAACAAGAAGCCTATACTGTCTCTTCCTTTGTCTCTAGACCCCAGGCCCTTTTACTTTGTTCAAACAATTAATCCATCTGCCCTGTTCACTAGCCTGTTTGACCTATCTTTCTAGCATCAGTAAAGCAGGCTGCACTTTGTCTACCCCTTCTCCTGGCAATTTAAAAGCTAACTATAATTTATTATCTCCATGTACATTTGATCAAAATATGTTCTTAGTTCTTAAAATCACAAGGCAGACTGTCTCATCTGCAATAGCTTTTTAAAAATTTATCTGATCTAATGAAACAACCTTTAAGCATTTGGAACGATTTGTCCAGTGCTCCCTTGTTGCTGTTTTATAAAGAATAGTCGTGTACATGGTAACGCTAATACCTTTGCCTCCATAGGTGTGATTTTTTTGGATGATTCATGTTCCATTATTGTGTCACTACTGTCTCTTGAGTTCTCTCTTGGTTCCTGTGACAAACATGGGTTCAGCAATAGACTCCAGGAAGTGGGTCCTGATGCTTCAGCTTTTGGTAACATATAGGTGCTTTACACATGCCCCCCCTCCAGTATGCTTGGGGGAGACTGTTCCTGGCATGTCAAGATTAGAGCTAAGAAGATGATACAGTCAATACTATATAACCTGTCTGTGTTGTGGCCCCCTCACTTGTAAGTGGATATCCTCTGACCTGGGGACATATACCAGTGGCTTCAAGTGTTGTTTTGAATCAGCATCAGCAGTGCTACCCGAGAAACTCTGAGAAAGCAAATGCAGTCTTTTTAGATCAGAGTTACTAGGGGTAAAGCCTAGCAATTTGTATTTAACAGACTTTGTGAGCAATTCCAGTGAACAACTGTTGTTCCCATCTAGGGCTCTGTGGAGGCTGCAGGGATGAAGAAGGAGGTCCTCACACAGCTAGAGAGGTCCATGTGTGCAGAATGCCAAACATTTGGAGCAAAGCTTTACACTGCAGGTCGGGGAGCAGTAAAAGGAGGCTAGAGTAGCTGCTCTGGAGCTTTGAAACAGTCTGAACAGCTTTGAAATTGGAACCATTTCAGGGGCAGGTCCCCCCAACTGGTGAGAAACAACTCCATTGTATGTGCTTTCCCAAGAACCATAGGGAAACAAACAGGGAAAGCTCCCTTTCTTTGGAAGTTCGGAGGTATGCCATGAATAAACAATATAAAGAGAAATACTAAAAATAAAGATGCAAGATTTTTAAAATAAACTGACAAAATTAGGCCTTACTGGGTGATCTAACATACCACCCATTCAAGAAGACAGGTTTACAATTCATCTATTGCCATAAATCTTTTAGTATCTTAAAGCTACTACCATTAAAAACAATTGTACTGATGATATATAGATAATGGATTTCGTTTCCTTTGTGTTTTACTTCACATTCAGAAAAAGACATCAGTTATCTTAGCTTCTTACAAAATTCCAACCCAAGAGATTATATTTATCATGTAAAGTGTATCAAATCACCACCAATCTGAACTGATACTAGATCAAAGGTTAAAGATGGGGAATTAACATATTTATGCTGTTTGTAGTATTAATAAACTGTCTTACAACACTAATATTATACACTTTAGGACTTATAGGCAATCTTGCTAATATTAATGAAACTACAGCCTGACATCACCTAACAAATACTACATATTATGTCCCTGGAACTTTCAGGAGCTCATTACATCATCTGTCACATGTAGTGCTCACAGCAGCCTTATGAAATTAAGCACTGTGCTATCTACATTTTATAAATGAGGTATCTGATTTTACAGAGGTAAAATAATTTGCCCAAGGACATAAAATTAGTAACCTGGTTATCTGTTCTTACTCATTGAAATATATATTTTAGAATAGTACTGAACTCTAGGGATTAAGAAGACAAAAAGCATACATGGTCTAGTCCAAACAATATTTGTGATAATTTAAGCCTTCTAAAATATTAAAAACAATGGAACAAAAATACTCATTGACAGTTCAATTCATGTTAGGTACTGAACTAACCATGACACAGAGGTTATCTAACTTAATCCTTAAAAGAGTTATCTGTGAGTTAGGTATTTGGGTATAATATGCAGCCAGAAAGTAGACCCAAATCCACTGGTTTCTCCAAATTTTCAGAATCATCAAAGATTAGTTCTTTGAGCCTTGTATCATGGCTAGGAATATGGCTTAGAGACTCTTTGATTTGGCAAGAGGACAATGAGTGATTTTAGGTCATGCAAACAAAGCCAAATACTGCATCTTCTCACTCACACATGAAAGTTAAAATAAGCAAGCAAGCAAGCAAGCAAACAAACCCCTACACATATCTTGGCTTTGAGGAGTAGAGATAGCATAGTGGTCAGTAGAAGCTAAGAAAAGGAAAGAGAAGGAAGATAGAGAAAAACGTGGCTTCGTGCTTAAAGAGGGATGGTAAAGACATGGCACAGCATTGCAAAACAAAACAAACCAGTGGGAGTTAGAAGGGAAATGGGAACAAAGGTGCACAAAGTTGCTCCACCCAAAGAACCTGCTGTAAAAGATACTGGTCACCAACATCTTGCAGAGAGGTTCATTTTCCACCAGGCTGAGATTTCCTCTAGTTGGGAGCCCAGCATTACCTAGCAATTTAACATCATGGGAAGAACTCTGTTCTAGGAATCAGAATCCGCAATTTAACATCATGGGAAGAGCCCTGTTCTAGGAATCCTTAGACCTCAATACTTTTTCTACCATAAACTAGGCATGTAATCACAGATAATTTGATTAATACCAACAGTTGTTTTCTCATTGAGAAATAAGTACAGATAAAACTTGCATTCCTATCTGTTGGTTAGAGATCAGAAACCCCATGAAAACAGTTTCAAGAAATCTAAGCCCCGCTATGAAAGTATGATAGCTGCTATTTTATCTACTTCTTCATTGACCAAATGTAACCATTCTATATCAGCAAATTTGGGTAAGTTGGTTTATCAACAGTCTAATTCAAAAAGTGGGAGGAAGAAGGTTCTTTAAAGTTGAAAATTATAAGCATTACCAAATATCTGTGGAACTATTTGCTAAGTTGATGGTTAAACGGGATTGTTTCCCAAAAGTCTTATTTCCCTACAAACTTGACAAACTCTAAAATAGGTTCTTGGCAGTATGAAATGGCCAGAGAGACCTTTCCATGAGAGCAATGCCAAGCCACTGTGTCAATGAACAGGACACAGACACCCTCAGGAGTGTAAGATGGCTTCAATCTATATTGCCAAAGATACTACTGGGTTCCTATTAAGAGTTCAAGCCACCAAGCTATTATCTTTTGCTGGTCTGCATTAGAGAGCAGAATTTCTCCTGTGTGTAGGGGAAATTGAGGATCTAGTGAGAACATTTTTCTTTAAAGAGAAAAAAAGAAATTCTATTTGAAGTTCATCTTAGAGAAATGGAGAAAAGATGTATTTAATGATATTCCCCAATTTTATGCCTTATTGGAGTGATTCATCTAAGAAATACAAAAGCAAAGATATAAAAATCAAGGGAACAATTTCCCCAGTGACTTCACATTATCTGAGGCTATGGTTTTCCCTCCGGTTATTCCATGGATTAAAATGGCTTTGTGATGTGATATCATCAGCCTGCTTTTTCTATTCTAGCTCTATTCTTAAAATATTTTGTAGGTCACCAAGAACAGGTAAAACTAAAGCAAAGATCATGCTATTCTAAGCATAAAGTTTTCTTGGGACTATAATTGGAAAAACATATTCTTTGAAGTCACTGTTGTAGGGTTATAAATCCAGTTGATCAATTGTTCAAAATTCAGCTGTAGGGCATCTTACCAAGGTTATTGTCCAGTGTACTGGACAGCACATGGACGCTGCTTGAGTCATGAAACCAAGGGAGACACCAGGACTTCTCAGATGACTTAAGCCAAGGCCATCTCATGTGTGAATTCTGTCCATGTTACTCTGTCACAAATAGCCACATCGAAGTACACTGCTCTCCAGCAACTGCCCCTTGTGTAGACCTCTCCAGTAGGTCAGGTTGTCACTAATCCATCGATTAAACATTTTAAGACTGGCTTTGACAAAACATGCCAGAAATTCCTTCAGGGTGATTAAAACCACCTTCTGTGTCAATAAACACAGCCTGTGAGACCTTTTGTGTACAGAGGTGCTGAATCTGGCCCACTGGCTCTAGGACATTTTTTTTTCTCATCACTGCAATTGATTTTCAACCAGCAACTTGTCCAGTCTCCTAGGAAAAGACTGGCTGATGTCAGAGATATCATCTTATATTTATTGTTCCACTCAAGAAATAAGGATCAAAAGGATGCTGAACGTGAGGCCAGGCTGTCAACCCTTTTACTCAGGCCTTCAGGTAAAAGACCTTGAAAAGAATTCTTGATACAGAATGTGACATTCCCTAACATCTACTAATCTTACAAAGTTCAAACTGATTTTCATTTGGGAAATTATTAATGTGTCATCAAAATAAAATAATTCAGGCAAACCCTGAATATCTACTACTTTGAAATCCGGAGACTCATCTTCTGGGTATAGTACTCACTCTATTGTTTTCAGCTCAATGACTGATTCATAGTTTTTTTTATGTAAACAATGTAGGCTCTTGTTTACAACTGCCATACATTATAGAAAATGTAAAGAGTAGAAATTACTAAAAATGTCATCAGTCTGAGATAATGATCATTAATATTCTGCTAGTCATTATTTCATAGTATTATATACACACAAGTTTATAGTAGAGGACTCTTATTCTAATAGTCTTTCTTATGGATGTTTATGCCTTTAATTTTCCTTAAAATATGGTCCTGTTTTGCTTATGAAGAGGACATTTTGTTTATCATAACTGATATTAATACTTTTTATAGTTTTTCTTATTAGTATCATCATATACTAACTCATAAATACAAATGAAGTTTTATGGCCAATAAATACTTGCTTAGTGGTTAAAGAATAGAATGAAAGAATAAACACATAAGCAAATGAATAAGTAAGATGTAAATACGTCACCCTCTTCATTAGTCAGTAGAGATTCCAAGCGATTCCCCAAATCATACAATATATCGTTTGACACCTTCCCTACATCGTTAGCTGGGCTAAGAGACCTAACTTCAGCATCTTTACAGGAATCTACAAGTTTCAATTCCACAGAACCTATAACCAGTTGCCTTTCTAACTACAGATGAGTCATCCATTTACTCTCAAACTAAATCACACAAAGCATTTACTAAGCACCTGGGTGTCCTCCCAGGAGTAAACCAAAAGGCAAAGATGAAATTACTGCCTTCAGAAAACTCTGTCTTGTCAGGGAGACAGTGGGCAGCTCTTGCCTCTTCCTGACTGACTGAAATTGGACCTTACTTTGCACATTTGTGAAATTGGGATAGTACCTATACTTTTAAAGAACTTGGGGCATTCAGGGAAAAAAAAAAAAAAAAAAAAAAAACTTCCATTAGAAAATTGGGGTTGGGGGAGAGGGTTTAAGGAACCAGGGAAGCAACACACAAGAAGCAAGACAGGAAAG
>NW_008358342.1:302218-303243 GCF_000622305.1 Nannospalax galili | reverse complement strand
CCTATACTTTTAAAGAACTTGGGGATTCAGGGAAAAAAAAAAAAACAAAAAAAACTTCCATGAGAAACTGTGGGTTGGGGAGAGAGCTTGTAGGTACCAGGGAAGCAACACACATAGAGGCAGACAGTGAAGGTGCTCTAGAGCAGTGGGACCCAGCAGCATAAACCCTCTTTCAAGCTGCAGTAGTTGGTTGAGCAAACAGATGTGGGCAAACAGGAAGCATTAATGTTCATGAGCACAGGAGAAAATTGTGAATTGACTAACCTTCTTAAAAGGGCAAACAAAAGTAGGAAAAACTATTTTTTTTTCCTCCTTTTCAGCATGTGCCTATGTCTAGATCAAAACCATGCATATGAGTGATTCAAATGCAGCCTGCTTGTTAAATTACTGGAAAAAGAAAAGACCTGGTTTGCATAGTAGGCCCAAACCCAAGTTTCTACGACTTATAGGGAAAATTCTGATCGGAAAATTTCCATTTCAAATTGTGCTGAGGGAGCTCTGGGACTGAGTAAGTGTGTTGGCAGCAGATGCACAGGCTGACAATCTGACTGCTTCTGTGTTCCCCCCAGCGCACAGAGTTCAGGTCCTGGTGAGACCTCAGCAAGTACTTTTTTTTTTTTTTTTAAATCTCTGGCCCTACAGAAGGACAGGCAATGGAATTAGAAAACAGCCACTGTAAGGGATGGTAGTTGCAATCCCGTAGCTCTAAAGAGTCCTTCCAACCAAGTCATAGTTAGATTTTTGTACTAACACCGTGAAGCATATCCCCACAGATTCGCATGGCCCTGATCAATATTCTCTCAGACCATTCCGCCCTGCCTTTAAGACAAAAGAGGATTATAATATTAGAAGATTTAATATTATGAAAGGTAGATTTTAATATTAATATTGCTAAATTTCCATTGAAATGTACTGTTTCTAGAACATGCCTTAACACTTAAAATCCTCTGAGGAGGCAACTCGGTCACACCTACCAAGCACCACACATATTTATCCACTCGACTGTCTCTCCCCCCTCCCTCCCT
>NW_008358342.1:300482-302202 GCF_000622305.1 Nannospalax galili | reverse complement strand
CTCCCTCCCTCCCTTCCTTCCTTCCTTCCTTCCTTCCTTCCTTCCTTCCTTCCTTCCTCTTTCCTTCTTTCTTTTCCTTTGTAGACGTAGGCACGCAATATTCTCTATCATTTTGTAATACTTCATAAATTTTTTTAATGAAAAATGTCTCAAAAACCTAGTATTCTTACTTTAAGACCCCCAAGACAATGCCCCGCATATGAGTCAGGCAACTTTGAATTGTAGTCCCTGAAGACAGTTGAAATGCAGAGAGAAAATGGACTTTGAAAATGGACTCAAAATCATTCAGAGTATAAGAATAGTGGTAATTTACTCATTTACATTAAATGAATTTGATTTACATTATTTTCCACTTCCACTAAGTCATGGGGTAAAATTTTGGAGAGAACTAGTGCTTCTTGGAAGCCTCAAGTCAGTGACAAACAGTCCAGTTTTCTCTGTTTTGTCTGGATTTAGATTATATTCAACTATATAAACATTGTATTAATCAGAAAAAAATAGCTTTTAGAAATTTCAAATTTGTGCCTTAAGAGAAGTTAGCTCATCAAACAACCAGTGTTTGTCATACTGAGTCAATATTTCTTTGAAGTTACCTACTTACGAGTTTGAAGAAAATTAACATTTCTGGGTCACCAGGTTCCATATGCTCATCTACAAATGACGCCCTGGAACCATGAAAGTAATTTTATTTAACATAAGTGGGTAACTGCATCCCAGGGAACAAGCTATTCACCTGTGTGCTTAATAGTTGAGAACCGAGCCTGTCTTTCTGCTCGGAAAGGGTAAAAGAACCCAGGGCTCCAGGAGAGGCAAGGCTAAAATAATTGGATTAAGAATCAATGGTTACATGTTGATGAAATTTCTTCTGACCTTTATTCCATACAACTTCCTTGGAATGAACTTAAAGACCCTAAAAATCTGTGGCATTGTGAAGTTGAGACAAGTATTGATAGAAGAGAAGTGAGGGAGACCCATAGCTTTGCAAAGAAGTCCTTGATACAACTATTTTAGAAGGCCATTTACTAATATTATCTAGAAACACAGCTGTTCACATCAAACCCAACAACTGTGCTTCCAGAAAGTTGTTGTAAAAATAAGTAAAGATGATTAAAAGCTGTATTATTATCATCCAGTTATAACAAAAACAATTTAACAATTTAAAAATCTAGCATTAAGTGGTGAACTGAATTTGATGATGAAACCCAAGCGTTTCTGATTGTTGAGGAAGAAAGAAAGCTCTACCTGACAATCCTAGGCAGTGTGTAAGAGAAACAGAATACCAGTGTGAAAATTCCATTCGAAGAAACCTGGACATATTCTGACCCCAAACCACGCACAAAGGAAAGGAAGCAGGCCCTTACTTTGACCCATCTGTGTATAAGAACTATAGATCACTGACATTCTAATGGGATATGATTTCCCTAGCATCCAGTTCAGATGTGTTGTGTAAGATGAATGGGGCTTTTCATTTGATAATAGAGGACATGAAGTCAGGGCTGGTGGTGGTAAAGTGAGGGTGGAGTTGGGAGAGGGAGTCTTAATATGATCAAAACACATTGCAAGAAATTTTTGAATCAAACCTTTTTAAAAGTTAAAAAAAAGTTTTACTCAGCAGTAAAGAAAGATGAAATCATGAAATTTGCAGGTACATGGATGGAACTAGAAACTGTTATACTAAGTGAAGTAACACAGACTCAGAAAAAAATCAACATATGTTCTC
>NW_008358342.1:300027-300361 GCF_000622305.1 Nannospalax galili | reverse complement strand
CTAGTCATGAAAACCAGAGGGAACCATATTATTCCTACAATCTACTGACAAATTATACATAACAGATCACGAAATATATGTCTAGGTAAGGTTTATCTGAGAACAACTTGTCTTTGCCCAAGATTCATCTACATGACACACAGTAATTAGAAATACCAGACAGGTATAACTAACCTTCTTGGGTGTTTAACAGACATACTTTGAGGCCTATAATAATTTGTTCAGAGGTACATAAAGGACAGTTTTTGCTCCTTGCCCTCCTAGGTTGACTATTTCCGAGGGGACTATGATCATCTCTCAAAATGTCCAGTAACTGTGGTGAGTCACCTGTCCT
>NW_008358342.1:273744-299400 GCF_000622305.1 Nannospalax galili | reverse complement strand
TAGAAGAGGAACAGCTGACCCTCCTAAAACAAAGACCTCTAGATAGGCTGACTAGATTCACCAGAAGGGCAATTAGTGGGGATTGGCTGGGGTGCCCACAACACAGCAGACAGTACCAGGTATATCAGAGTATAAGGGCTCTAGTGGGGGAGGGAGGCTATGGGAGGTTACCATCTGGGAAGTGGGTGTATAGTTGAATAAGATGGTTTGGGATGTTCTGCGTGCTATACACACATGCACAAAATAACCGACAAATTTTTAAAAATGTATTATGTTTGAGGAAGAAGCATGGAAATTTACATCATGCTAATTAGTAGAGGTGATAAACATTGAAATCAGCCTGATGACTTTATAGACATACACAGGCACCAAGGATCCAAGTGCAACCGATTAGGACTAGTAATCATCTTTTTAGTAATAATCAGATACATACAGATTAGAGATGCATGCGCCTAGATCTCAGTGTTAGTAGCAAAACCAATGAGTCTTTCTGCAAGAGACAGTATATTTTAAAATGAAATGGAGATCTTTTTTAAAGGTTAAAAACTCACTCAATTTTATTTCTTACATGGCTTATACTGAGTTCAATATTGTATAACTCAACTATGAACCCAGAAACTTACACCCACTTGTGAAAGAGATGTACTCCTGCTCTGGAGCATTTTACTGAATATGTTAAAGCTGTAGTGAAATGCTTCTTTTAATCATGTAGTTATTAACATAAAAATAAAAATAATAATACATGCAAGGTGGGATGAACTTTACAAAATCACAGAGGGCAGAATTGGTCTTTGAGGAGTTGCTAGTCTTTTGTTTAAGAGTTTGGTAAATATCTTGGTAGAGAAGTGGATGAAACCCAGGGTTCTCACAGCAGGAGCAGGTCATCTCTTCCCCCCAAACTGGCCCTGATCAGGAATATCTGACTGCTTAGTCACCTCACCTACTAGCCTGCCAGCTTGCCAACCTGCCAGTCCATCCTTCCTACTCACTCTCAAGGTAACTGTAATAATTCAACTGTAAACCTAAAAATTTATAGCCAATTTTGAAAAGAGATGCCTCTTATCTCTGGAAATTGTTATTGAATATGTCAATGCTTTTGTAATGAAATGCTTCTTCTAAGTATGTAGTTATTAAATAAATAATTTTTAAAAAACAAGAAAAAATATGGTTCAACTGTAGGATGTTACAGAAAAATGTTTGCAGTATTCTTTCTTGGCCTAAACACAAATCCTAGCTTTGAATCCATTTTACATGTAGTTCTAGCATTCCATAGTTCATCCATCTTTCTGATTCTCTGGCTCTGTCTTTCTCACAGACACACAAAGAGAGAGACAGAGACAGAGAACCTGAAATAAAATATATGAAAATATTGATGCTAACTATGTCTGGAGCCGAAGGTGAATTTGCTTTTCTTTCTTATGCTTTTCTCTACAGATTGCATATCCGTCAGTCAATATGTTCTTGGTTCTCTTTGAACACTTCTGCTTTCCTACACAGTATTTAAAAGATTTGTATTCATATTCACACTTGTGATTATTTAATGCCTGTCTTCACAACAGAACACAAACTCTGTGACACTAGGATCTATTATCTGATTTTTAAAAATTATTTGCATCTTAGGGTAGTTTTGTAGCACGAGGCCTAACATATGGTGAATATTTTAGAAATGGTTTCTGATGAGCAATTGGAGGGTCTCTATTTAGAAGAGCTGTGGTTACGTGTAGGGCTTCTGTGAGCTTTCAAACATCCTGTCAACTTGCATCTCCCACTTCTCTGCCACTCAGTGGATTATACAATTTCTCTTGGCCCCAGTGTCTTTAACAATAGAGTGAAAATATTTATTGTCTTTCCTCCCTTACTTCCTCAATCAATGTGTAATGAGTGATATTTGACATGCACTATATTAGGAAATAGATAAATAATAGTGAATGGGTCCTAAAAGTTTCACCTAATTCAGTTTTAATACCTCTGAGGGCTGGAGAGGAATATATGCAAATTTAAATATATGTAAATGCATGAGTTTAAATCACACATATATATAGATATATATAGCATATATGGTATAACATATATACATAATATGTAGTGTGGCCCATAGAATATATAAAGAATTTAGCCTTATATGTTGAACACTTTGAATATAGTGGCCCTTCTTCATCATCATAACTGCCATAGAAATTCCTTCAGTAGGTCTCCAAGTAGCTAGTTCATTGGATTAAAAAATACCTTCAATTTTGTCTATAGAATGAGTTACTAGAAAATCGTTATGAATGTTTCTCAAAAAACTAAAACCAGGAGTGATGTATGATCCCGTTATACCAGTCCGAGGTATACAGCTGAAGGAACTAAGCCAGTATGCCACTGAAATATGTGCACATTGGTGTTTATTGTTATACCCCTCACAATAGACAATATACAGAACCAGACTAAGTGCCCATCAAAAGACGAATGGATATAGATGAGCGTGGTGGCAACACCTTTAATCCCAGCACTGTCTGTGAGATAGTGGCCAGCCTGGTATACATAGTGATTTCCAGGCCAACTGGGACTACAGAGAGACCCTCATAAAACTAAAAGCAACTAAACAAACAAAAAAGATGAATGGACAAAAGTAAAGGAGGAACATATATACAATGGAGTTTTATTCAGCTGTAAAGAAAAATGAAATTATGCCATTGGTAGGAAAATGGATATAACTGGAGATCATCATGTTAAGTGGAAAAAAAAAAGACTCAGAAAGGAAAATTCTGCATGTTTACTCTCATACCAGGATTCTATGTATCTATATCTGTATCTATCATTCTATCCATCTATGTATCCATCCATCCATCTATGAATGACGTGAATTAAGGGGGTAAAAAGTCTAAAGGAAGTAGGGAACAAAAGAGAGAGGTGGGGAAGAAAGAAAAAGTTACTTGCTTTCTCTTATATAGTTTAACTATATACATATATCCACATTACATGAAAGCAGAAGAGGAACTATTTAGGGGGAACAGAGACATGGGAGAGGGTGGGAGGGCAAATATGAGCAAGATTCAATGATAAATATGTATGAAAATGTCATAATTAAACCCATTATAGTATACTCTAAAAAAATCTTAATTTAAAAAGCCTATAAATTGGGCCAATATCCTGCTTTGTAAACAAAGCTACCTTACTAAATGACTCTCTGGCACACATGTACATTTCTGCTTTTCTGGTTAAGCTGTTTGCTTCCAAATCTCCTGGTGCTGGTCATACTCTTTAAGTCCATATCACAGGAAATGATAAAAAAGAATGGTATAAAAAGAAAGAAAATTATTGTTTCAAATGAGAGTTGAATGCTTTAAAAAATGACAAAGAACTATCAAATTAAATGTAGCAGACCATCATAAAAACCTGCAGTAAGATTGTTTATGAGGTGTCTATGTACTCACTCAGTCTCAAGCAAATAAAAATCAGGCATGATCTTTGTCACTGTGGGTCTGGTGTGTGCAAGAAAAATATAACTCCAGACATGAAATCCAGATGCCAAGACAAGGCCTCAATTATTTATTATGCCTTTGTTCAAAATTAGTGAATGCTCTTTTAGCAAAAGGTATGCTATTACTGATGATAAAGCTTTTAAAACTTTCCAACTCTTTGTCCGAAATACATGGGATAAGAGGGATTTTGTATTTATTGAAGTCAGATGCATAAGCAATACATGTTTCATATCCTGCTTTTTTTTTTTGTAGATTTGAAAATTCTTAGCAAGATACTTGACTGAAGGGCTACCCAGGCCACTTTGTGACACCATAGAGGTAAACACAACAGTCTCCCACAGCCTGGTGTATGTAGTTAACTGCATGTGGAGAAGGGCAGTGTCATCTGCCCAAAGAGACAGTAAGACATTTGGGAACAAGAATATGGAAACTTTAGCAGACTGCCCTTGGCAATGCATTTTTTTTTGAATTGGTGAATTTTCCTTCCTACTTTGGTGTAGTGGAAGGTGTGCTGTGGCCTTCCTGAGTTCTGAAAGAACAAAGGGGATTTATAAGCCCCTCCATAGAGTATTCTGTGCAGGGGAGTGATTCTATTGTGCCGTCAGATCCTGTCATTGAGAGTTCAGCCTCCCTGACTGGCACTTGCTCTTCCCTGTCAGCGCAGCAAGATGAGCAGCACCCTGCTCACCAGATGGTTATTTGTTCCACCAGCCACCTTTGCTGCATCCCTGATTCATTCCAGCCCAGGACGGTCTCCAGCACCCATGCTGCAAGGCAGCTCCTGCCAACAACTTTGCCAAATGGCTCCTCTCAAAGTCATGGGCTGCCCAGACAGACTGGCTCCTCCATCTGCAGCAGCTTTTGGCAAAGAGACATTTCCCTTTCTGGCTCTACCCCTTGGCTGCATCAGATCCTTCTTGCCAGGAGGATGATCTGACCCTTTAGTAAGTACATCCAGACCTGGAATTCTGAGCCATTTAGAGCCCATGTCTATGTTCCCCTGTCCCACCTCTGAGCACAATGTCAGAACATATCAAAGAGACACAAATGATCATGAATAGAGGCAGAGATCAACATAGATATTTACAGCCAGGAAAACTACAGATTGTCATACCCACCCACCTCCTCTCAAACTCATCATTGGTAGACGAAACGGAAGCTCAGAGACCAAAGTCACTAATTACTGTTGAGGGCTTGGGAATCCTACTGTGGCTTCTGATGTGCATTCTACACCAGTGAATTGCCTTTCACTTTTCCCACACTTGTTTTCGAATTCTTGATAAAAACAGGACCCTTTGTTCTGGCATTGATTCAAAGAAGTGTGTCAATACCACGACTTTGGTTTTAAGCAGGTATGTTCATCCACTGAGGTGGTCTGTTTCAGTGTTTGAGAGTACAGGGTTTAGAATCAGATAGACATGAATATGACTTGTGTTGTATCTACTGTGGTGTAATGCTCTCATTCTGCCTAAACTTTTCATTTAAGAGGAGACAAGAAGACTATTAGCCTAGAGAACTGTGAGGACTAAGTGAGAAAACACTAGAGGCCGGTGTCCCTGGCACACAGAGAGTCCTCGTCAACTGCCAGCAGCCATTAATATTTACTAACACTCAGGTCCACATGGTCTTGGAAGACACAGTACCTTGGATATGTTAACAAGTATTCCAGTTATTGTTTTTTTTTGACATTGGTATATTCAGATTCTTGTGGTTAACTGACTAATCGAAAGTGACACAGAGAATAAATGGAGGGCCGAGGATGTCTTCTTCCTATTCTACTAAGAAACTGGAACCAACACCTTGGCTTTAAAGACAATAAAATCAGAAAGGAGAACATCTGAATGAGACAAGTTAGATGTTTATGGTCAGTCACTGCAGCAGCTTATGCAATACAGAAGCAGAAGCAACCTTTCATCCATTCACACTGGAGTTACTTAATAAACTTAATGTACAGTCATACTGTGGAGCACCCTGCAGTCATTAAAAAGCACAGGGAAAGGGGCTCTGACATGGAAAGATCTTTAAGACTACTGATTGTCAACAAACAAACAAAAAACAGTAACAACAAACAACAAAAGTACAAAAAAATAGGCCAGGGCATACTCATTTAAGAGACCCATCCCGTGGGGCACTCTTCACCTTACAAGTGTCAGCTTTCTTGTGTGACAACTTGTCCACCCCTAAACTGGATACATTCTTTTGCAAAGTACCCACATACCTTTCTCCATTTCTTTGCCATTGTCGAAAGTAATGAAGTCTTCTTCTAAAGCATAGAACTGACAGTCTGATTTCTCCTTCCCATTGCCCAGGATGATTCATTCATTCTCCAAAATACTGGTGAATGCAAATTTGTTTTCTATGGAGTTCACACATGCCTAACCTATCATGGTAATTCCTAATTCTTACCACAGTAAACTTGAAGCCTAAGGAACCAAAGGTTCCTGAGTTAGTTATGACAGAATTCCTAGTAAGCTTATAACAATAATTTGTGATTTCATTAGGAGAGCTGAGGTGGAGCTTTGGACTTATTCTAGAATTCCACTGGAAAAACAAAATAAGGAAAATGGGTGGGAAAGATGACAAGGTGGATGGAAGCAAACTCATCTTGTTATGAAAGTTAGGGTGAGCAGGCTAGAGGGCAGCTCTGGCCTCAGGTACCTCCACATTCATGTACACAAGGAAATTTACCAAATAGCACCTCTGCCTACTCTTTTGCTTTGGTTCAGGCAGTGATAGGAGTTGCTACTGACCTTGAAGATGGGTGCCTAGATTACTCATTGAGACTGCCTCGCCTTAGCCAAGAAACTCACTACATTGTGGTTCCTTAGGGTGGAGTTGAAAGACCCTGAAAACACTGTTTATAAAACTCTAGCTAGGCCTTACATTTTGACTCCTCAGTCCCATAAATTTGTCCTTCTGATATCAGAGAGTATAACTAACATACAGAAATATGTCAGCTAAGAAGTCTGGCATTGGGAGGGGGAATTCAGCCTTCTCCTGGTAGGATGACAGGGAGGGCCCAGAATTGTGCCATGCTCTGCTGGGAAAGAATGGATCTAGCAAACCCAGTAGCACTGAATGAACATTAGGGTTGTCTGTGGAAGGTGGAACTCAATCCACATCCCTCTCACAAAATCCTGACAAGAGGCAGCATGGCTAGCCCACAGTCTAGATTGTCACAGACTCCAATCTGGTTATGCTACTTACAAAGAAGTATGTTTACAATACAAATATGTTTGTTGTACAAGTTTCTTTGTATCATGGAATTTATTATTCTGAAAACAAGGCTAATACAATTAACGCAACTATTCTTCCAGTTTTTATAGACGATTAGATGAGAAGCACTCAGAAAAAATGCCGGGAATACAGTCAGTACTCATGACTCCATCGTCAGCTAAGTGTCTTAAATTGGACCCTTGGTTTCTTCTTAAATGCAAATGTCAGAGTCTAGGAATGTCAGTCTATAGCTGTGCTCTTTTCATTGAGCATTATCAATATTTTGACAGAACTGGTCTAATATTATTCACCCCAGGTTCACTGGTATGTTTCTGACCAGCACTCATAAAGGCCTTGGGATTGCCCCTAGGGACCTAGTTGCTAATAATGAATACTTGCTAGTGATTTCAATGCACTCTGGTTATTATGTTGAGGAACAGAACATTTCCCATCCCCAGAAAGGTCATTTACAATAGCATAAGGCAGCTTATTCCCACCTTCCATTTCAGATTTTTTGAGAGCTCAAATACTCATCCATATGCATTGGAAACACCATTCTGATCTTCCATTTGCATACAAATACCAAAGCAACTAAAGGAACCAGAGGCAGCTCTCCATCATGGGACACCTCCTTTTATTTGTCTAGTGCCTTTCCAGTATCTTCATATTAAGACATTTCACATTTCTCCCCAGATTTATTCATCACAACATCCCTCCCCACCCCCCAGCTTAGGTGGAATGGGGGAAGGACCTGTGATTCTTTGCTTTGATTCTTGTGGCTCCAAGAACCTAAGGCATTTCACAGGTCACTCAGGTCTCAACTTTAAAGACAATCCAAACTCAACTCATCTGAGATTGGATTCTTTTTATTTTACCACTCTGCATAGAAATGGTCATCTACTCTTATTTGAATAGTTTTTGTATTCAGTTATGGTTATCAAAATCCTTAATCTGGGGTGATACAGTTTTTGCTATCATCTCTTTGATCCCAACTAAGATCAGTTTGTGATTGCTCACTCATTGCCTTGAATTCATTCTACCTGGAACATCTCTTATGCATCTCATCTACTCACATGGCCTTAAGTCATTTTAGTATGCGGGTGCTGGCTGATCTCTAGCTTAAGTATTGTGTCCAGGTCTTCTGAGTATCAGAAACAGACATCTAGCTGTTCACTTGAGAGTCTCAATGTAAAACAATATATGTCACAGACCTTTCTAATGGACTTCCAAAGTCTATCTCCTGTTTCCCGACAGGACCCCATGTACTCAATCTCATGGAAAAATTCTGAGAGTTGTCTTCAGCACCGTCTTCTCCAGCCACAGCAAAACCGTCATGCCACATAAGTCTGTTGCACTTTTTCTTTACTGCATCTCTAATCCACCTGACTCCTTTTCTACTACAGCTATCCTTCTGGGTACAACTGTGGTCTCCTACTCACCTCTGAGCTTTCCTTCCTGTTCAGCTTTCTGATCCCACCCTCCACAGCAGCCAGACTGAGCTTTTGAAAAACAAAA
This sequence comes from Nannospalax galili, assembly GCF_000622305.1. Taxonomy (NCBI): domain Eukaryota; kingdom Metazoa; phylum Chordata; class Mammalia; order Rodentia; family Spalacidae; genus Nannospalax; species Nannospalax galili. Next base: position 291,205 of record NW_008358342.1, on the reverse strand, counting down.
CTGATGTTTCTTCTCTATAGAAATCCTTTAATAGCTTTCGATCCATCTTTGGATAAAGTCCAACCTCATTTTGAGCATTAGGGTTCAGTGTGATCTGGCCCCTGAATCTCTCCTCAGTCTCCTCTCACCTAATACTTTACTAAGAAAATTTCCAAGCAGGCAGCAAAGTGGACAAAAAAAATTCACAGTGATTCTCCATGGACCTACCTGGGTTTTGCCATTAATACTGTGTAGATGCTTTATCATGTTTCTATCCATTCACTCACTCCTCTGTTCATTCTTGGCTTCAGTGTATTCTGAAATGCCTGTAGACTCCAGTCTCATATTGAATCACTCTCCCACACTCCAGCTACAGTCATCCTTCCATTCCTTGAGTCTCTCAGGCTATTTTAAGTCTCTGGGCTCTAGTATGTATTGCCCCTTTTATTTAAAATGCCTTCAGCTCTTGCTAATGCAGATCTCATCCTTTAGGTCATAAGCTACCCTTGGACTCCAATCTGAATTAGACCCATGTTTCACCTTGTGTATGCTTTCAAGGAGCAAGTGACAACTGCAAGTAGACTTGCAAAAGTGTTTGCCTAATATCTGTCTCCCCTGATAGACGGGAAGCACCATGAACACAGAGACCATGTCTGTATTTGAAGATGTGCATCACTTCTTTAGAAAGCCAATTAATATTTATAGAAAGATGAAAGGCAGTACATATCAACAATTGGAAGGAACTACACGAAACAACTCATTTTTCCTTTAACAATGTGTGAACAGCACAGTTTTTCTTAAGGCCTCTGAGGGAGGATGGAACTTACTTGCTGCCAAACTATAACCAACAAGTACATTAAGAAAATTACTAAGCTGGGCATGGTGGCCCATCCCTTTAACTCCCTCTGGAGGCAAGGGCAGATGGATTTCTGTGAGTTCAGGGCCAGCCTAGTCTGCATAGCAAGTTCCAGGCCAGCTGGGGCTACAGGGAGACCCTGTCTCAAAAAGACCAAAAAAAATAAAAGACAAGCTCCCTGACTAAGGGACCAGTCAAAACAAAACTAGTGGGTTCTGCCTATCCCTAATAGCTCTTCCCCTCAATAGCACCCTCAACATACAGACTAAAGCCAGAGTACATGCTTACCATACAAACACAGCTGAATACCAATAGGATTGGGGGCTGATTTCTGATAGGCAGTATCCTGAGTGCCTTCTCTGTATCAAATATTTTTTTCTTGTGGTATAGGTCCTAATGTGACTCCCATTTTACAGACAAGAAGACTGAGAACAGAGCAGTTATTTTAAAACATTCCATTTATCACATTTTTCTGTGACCCCCATTTGGAAGTGTAAAATTAATCTAGAAAATCCAGACTACTGAAATGAAGAAAGGTGTTCAGTTGGCTCTAGCAGAAGCCTAAAAATATAGAAAGAAACCCAGCGTAGATCAGAGAAATCCAAGAGATGGCCATTGGTTAGGAAACCTTGTGCTCGACATTGATCAAACCAGCAGGGTGACTTCATGTTTGTGGATCCCGACTCCACCCTTCCTCATATACTGCCCATGTGCACATTTCCAAATTATCTCTGCAAACAATTCTACTCCAGATAGAAAGCAGGCTCACACACATAGAAAACCATTGTAATCAGCTCCTGCTGGTAGTTAAAGGAAAACGAGGCAGCTTGCAGAATTTCCTAATGAAAGTGCAGGGTCTTTGAGCAGTCTCCAGCTTGAAGATTAGAAGTTCATTGAATAGATGACCTTGCAAACTAGTAACATCTCTAGCCTCAGTTGCATCAGTTAGCAGCACACTTGGCAGGGTTTGGATATATGGAAATGCTATGTATAAAAGCTTAGCACAGTCTCTGGAACAGAAAATGCGTGGTGATGCTAAGTTGAGAAGTCAAGGAAAGACAGAAGAAGGTGGGAGAGGGCAGTAACTTTAATAGCCCACATCGTGGGGCTGGGTGAGGGGGGAGATATGAGAAGGGAGAGAGAGTGGAGAGCTTGGGTTAAAGTGGTTTGCATTGCTCTTAGCTGGATGAACCTGCTTGCAGCTACCACTTACAATGCAAATTGAGCTTAGAGTCCTTCACACTAACTACACAGCAAACCCTTTCTGCTTTAAATAGAATACTGCAGTGTGGAATGATCTGAGCAAAGGGAAGAAAAACAATTCAGAGATAAACATGAAGGATAATTTAGGGGGGAAATGCCCTGCTGTATTTGAGCAGGTAGAAGCATAAATGAAGAAAAATGAAGGGAAACAGAAAAATAAGTTCAATAAAGGGAGAAGAAGCTAATTCCTCAGTAAGTGAGTTTAAGTTATCAAGGTGGAAGAGAACTTTGGGGCTGGGGCTGGGGGTGGGGATTTGTTAGAGAAGCTTTGCTGCTTCTGGTACTCTTTCAAGGTAGGCTAGTACTTCAAGTGCTCATCAGAAGACAGGGCTCAACTGCGTGGATGTTCCCAGAAATGAACAGGTCAAGTCCATAGACAACTTCTTACTCATCCAAGCTTCTGCTATTTGCATAGTCTGCCTCCCCTTCCCCCACTTCTCATGCCTTTACTAGGATCAAGTGCAGGGATCTGAGAGATTGATTTTTATATATCAGAAAAAATGTACCCAAATATTCCATCCAGAATTAGAATGAAAAAAATTCAATAAATTAGGCACAGAGGTAGCATTCAAGACCCTGGAATGCCATTCCAAACTTCTTCCCTCTACAGATGACATTCCTGTACACCTGGCCCTAGTGTGGCCACCTTTTGAGATGGTAGGTTTCCTTTGCCTGAATAATGTAGCAGAAGAAAACATGAAGGCAACCCTCTTTCTTTGTACTCACAGACAGAAAAGCCTTTTCCTCCCCGAACTCATAGACTCAAGGCGACTTCTTTGGTGGATGGTATGCCTAGATACAGATAGATGTGCTACCTAGTCAGACTCAATCATAAAGCACAAAGACTTAAGATCATATTGTCATCATAGGGGGGAAAAAAAGAAAAGAAAAACAACTCAGCAAGAATGGTGTTCCTTATAGGGCAGGGATGGATTGCCTATCTTAAAAGTCATCTCTGTGCTTCCAGAGGCCAAAGCTCACAGCTCTGCTCAGTGCATCTGGCACCATAGACACCTTGGGCTTGGTAGTCCCTAATCATGATGGTGAATGGAGAACATATTTTCAACCGCACTTGACATTCTTCCTATGTAAAAGTTCCAGGGATGTTTACAGAAGATGCCACCATTAGGCATACACACACATGTATGTCTTTATTTCCTTTAGAGCTTGAACTCTTACTTGGCCCATCACATTTCTTTAGCATTCTCTTGATTTGATTCAATATTACAGAAATTTTAGTATTCAAGGAAAATAAGGATAATTTCAAGTTAACATGCTTTGAAACGTTTCCCTCAAGCACTTCCACACACATTTTCTCACATGGATATTACTCTATGACAATGGAACACTTTGTATTATTGGCTAAGGATAAAGACCTACAGGTAGAAAATGAAGCCCAAAAGCAAAAGTTTTGCTTTTAAAATGTGTCCCTTCAGTACACACACAAAAGGCAGAATGCAATCCACCTGCTGACTTTTCCTGCCTGCCTGCCCCAGCACTGGGGCTGTCAGAACAAGCTGGTTCAGAGAGAGAGAGAGAAAGAGAGAGAGAGAGAGAGAGAGAGAGAGAGAGAGAGAGAGAGAGAGAGAGAGAGAGGACAATTTCACCTCTTGGGAAAGCTCAGCTTGCTGAACCCTCTTGCTTTCTGCTGGCTGTTGATTCAGCAGAAACTACTGCTGCAGAATTCATAATGGTGATTTTTAAGGCCCCACTGATCGCATTGCTCGCCCCACGTGTCAGCCTTGTTCGGTCGCTGCAGGAACAAGATTCCCCCGGTCACCTTTTTTTATTTCTTGTTAATGCACTTCAAGGAGAGAGGGGCTGGCCCTTTTGCAAAGGGCCTTTAGGGGGTTTTGATTGTCTGAACAGGTAACCCAACCAGTCGGAGAGATGAATGGGCAGGAAATGAAACCATGCCCTCGCTGCAGCCACCGAGAGCCTGCCTCACCGTGCTCAGAAAGGGTGGACCAAGGTCCTACTGGGCCTCTCCCTTCTTAATTTCAGTCCAAGACTCCTGTAAGCGTCTTGGGGCAGGGGTCATCTGCCTCCTTGGGGTCATCTCTCCGTCTGGGAGCCGCGCCCTGAAAAGCCTAATCCCTAAGGGCCATTTTAACTCCCGGGGGCGCCGGGTCCACCTGCTGCTGAACGCCGGGCTCGCGTCGTGGAGCCCGGATGGATGTACCGCGCCCGGGCGGCTCCCGTGCGAGCAGAGCCTGAGCCCCCGCCCCAATCCCGGAGACCGGAGGAGTCTCTGCCACTAGGCGCCTGGCCGCCGGGGAAGCGCGGCGATCCACAACTTGTACCCGGCCCCAGCAGCGGAATGCAGCCGAGCTGGCATTACCTTCGGTCGCATAGCTGTGGTCGCGCAGGAAACTGTTGTTGATTTTGCGGGTATCAATGTCCTCCTCCATTGACAGCAGGCTTACTTGCGTGGGAACCAAAAACCGGCAGACAAGTATCCATGATCCCTCCCCGCAGCCAGTCTCACAGGAGAGGGGGGCAGGGGAGCCAGTGGGACTGCACCATGGTCCGAGCCTGAGGAGGAGACCGGGAGGCGGAGAGAAAATAAAATAAAATCCCGGCAATGGAGCTGTCACCTCCTCCACTCGGGTTCTCCGAGGCTGCGGTGGCTCCTCCCGCGCGGTGCGCTCACTTCAGCTCCGATTCCCAGCGAGGATGCTGCGCCTGCCTCCGCTGCCTCCGGGTGCCCAGAAGCGCGGTGCCCCGAGGGGTCTGGTCCCGCCCGCCCGTCCAGAACGCGCTCCCAAGCGGGGCTAGGGAGATGCCCAACAGGTTCTTCCGTTGGCAGCTGCTCCAAAATGCAAAAAAGATCCCTCCTCCCCCTGGGAGAGCGGGCAGCCGCGACAAAATGGTGCCTTTCCGGACCCAAGCTGCAGTGGCGAGATGGCAGGGGCAGGACTCAGGCTGGCCTGGCCGGGATGAGGGTGCTGGTCCCCGCCGAGGGCGGCTCCCGCAGGCGGGGGCTAGGGCAGCCTGCGGGGAGCAGGGCAGGGCGCTGCGGCCCGCGCCAGCGCACTCACCCTCACACCCACGCGAGCGCACTCGCAGCTGCTGCTGCTGCTGCTGCTGCTGCTGCTCCTGCTGCAGGAGGCTGGAGGCGGCTGGTGCATTAAAGGCGAGGCTCCTCCCAACCGCGTCAGCAGCCCCAGGACTCTTCCCCAGCAGCAGTGGGGGCCCTGGCAGAGGCTGCGGCTGCTCTCTGCTGCAGTGGGTCTCACGCAGCCGCCAACCGACACCTGGTCACCGAGAAGCCTGGCTTACAGGTTCCCCGGAAAAAACGTGGACGTGCTCTTCGAACCTCCCCTCCTCTGGTGTCACGCAGCCAAGGGTAGCGTCAGGCTGGCTCTCGGAGTCCCTTAGCTCCCCGCTTTGCTTAGGGCACCTGCACTTCATTCAGGACAGCAGGTCGAAGGAGGTTCCTTTGGGTAGAAGTCCACATCATGGTCCCTTTTGTACACCCGGATATGATGCAGGCGGGCGGCCCCATTTAGAAGTTCATGGGTGAGGACTGGAGCTCGAAGCCTCCAAAAGTGTAGTCAGTGAGAAGCGGGGTTGCTCATCGCAGAAGACAGTGCTAGAACGAGGAAGAGGAGCAGGGGCCAGAACTCGCGACTGCTATCACATCCAACTCCTTTCCCCACAGTCCAACATCGAACTGTAGAAGGCGGGTGTTAGGCAAGCATCAGTGTCTCCACCGCAGAGACAAGCACCAGGCTGAACTGCGAATCTAGTCAGCCTTTCAGTGAGGAAGTCCACTCTCCTTAGTCCTTTGCATTTTGTTTTGGACAGACCACTGGAGCCCCTCTGCTCAGCTGTGGCTGCTCAGGAAGGTGAGCAAGAAGGTGTGTAAAACCGTAAGGGAGCTTGGGACCAAAGAAAGCCACTGCTACCCCAAGGGAATTTCAAGGATCCAATTAAGAGAGAGGGAGAGGGAGAGGGAGAGGGAGAGGGAGAGAGAGAGAGAGAGTTCTTCAATGAGGAGGAAAGGCGAGATCCACTCTTCTGCCTGCATTTCCCAGAATTGCAAATTCTACATTTGAAAGAAAATGAGATCATTATTGTTATGAAACAACCAAAATAATTTAATGGAGCAGCCCAAATCACTAGAAAGGCAATTCGGGGAAGAAATTTCTCCTGTTCCTCTTGCAGAAGTGTTCATTTCTATGGGTGTCAGTATAGGGAGAGACATCAGCAAATGTCTTGCTCAGTTAAGCTCCACAAGTTTAGCTAGATGAGCCCAGAGGGACCTCTGAGTTAATTATATACATACAATGCTCTGGCTAACACAATTTAGAAAGTATTTGAAGTTCAATAAAAATGGGAAAACAAGTCCTTAACTGGGGTTGGGAATTGATTTCTAAGAATTGATGTTACTAGCAGGTAGAAAATGACATTGTTTCCACATCCAGAAAAGTAACTGCATCTCTCAGTGAAAAGGGGAATAAAAAAGAGTAGGCAGTTTTCCATATAATTTGGGGTGTAAAATATGCTTCCAGTAGATTCCATTTTGTTTTCAAGTGGTGGTTAAGTCCTGCATGTTTGTTTGACTATTTGTTCAAAATCCACATGAAATTTAAGCATCAGATGAGGACAGGTACAAGTTGATTCAATCCACTTGGGTACCAGTTGTCCTGGCCTGCTCTTTCATGTTGAGCCATGAGCCTCATCAAGGCTGCCGGGTCCACCGTTACACTGTCCAGCTTCTCTTGGAGACTGACATATTGGTGAGAAAGGAATAGAAGGAAAATGCTAAGCTCATCTCTTAGCATATCAAGGTGATGAGAAGACATCTTGCCTTTAATTGAAATGAACTAAAGTTGTGACAGCAGGCCTTAGAACATACTGGGAAACTCACTCCCTTGTCTTTCTGGAACATGAGCTGGATTGGAACAGAGCTGTGTGTTGAATCAAGTAGTCTCAGGCTCATTGGCCAAACTGGGCTTGAGGAATTTTCCATAGTAACCCATAAGGGACACACCCATTCACTAAATCCAACCTCTGAGTTTGTTAAATGTCCCCTTTCACATTTGCTGTAATATTTCTCCTGCGTTTACTCAACAGTACCTAAGATACAAGTTATGAGAGGGAAATTGAGAAAAAATTTCATTCATTAAGCAGATATCAAGGTTTTTATTCTGTGAACACTCTTTTATTGTGAAAGAGTGGGAATGGAAAAGACCCTGCAACCAAAACTAAGGAAAAGGTACTGTTGGCTGTGTGCCTTTCATACCATGACATATAAAAGCTAGCAAAAGGACCACCATGCAATGCTAGGATGGTGAGGGACACATATACCATTCCTTGGAGGATGTCCCAAGCTCCTTCTTATGTCTTGGATATGTCCAGTTCTTCCAGAAGCATTGACAGTTGTGCACACCTCCCCCTGTGCTCCTCCCTCATGTTCTGGATGTCCTCCAGGATCTCAATGGCTTCTAACTCATTCAGACCATACCATGGACCTTACTTCTGCTGCTGTTTTGTTTCCACAATTATTTTTTGTCTTCTTCATGATACTTTATTTTATAGTATTTGCTTACTCATTACTGTCAGATGTTTCCATTGTATTTCCAATATCAGGTGCCTGCCACTTAGCAGATGCTTAATTTTATTTGTTGAGTGGTAGTACATACTGAATGAATTAATAAGTAAATTACTGAATATATTTAGTGGTATTTAGGCATTTATATATTTATCCTTGCTAAAATTCATGCAAAAAAGTTTATTGTGAGCTTGCACTTTTCTAACCCCCATTCCTATGGGAATAATTGTTTCTTTTTAGTATGCATATATGCCAAGATTGTTCTGGATACTAGGAATATAGATAATACAAAACAGAGTCCTTTCCTTTACAGAAGAGTATGAGCTTTCTTTGTGATAGAACACACACATTATAAGTCAGGCCAGTTGTCAAGCGCATGCTTGAAGACCACAAGTTTGAGGCCAGCATGGACTATACCTTTAAGCATCAGATGGGGCAGGTAAGATGACCCAGCATAATGGCACCCACAGTCAAGACTGATGACCTGAATTTGATCCCCAAAACTCGTATGATAGAACAGATTCCTGCAAGTTCTCTTCTGACTTTCACATGCATGCTGTGACACATGTGCACTCCCCAACACACAAAATAAATGTAATAAACAATTTATATCAGCAGACCATAGCATAATATCAAGTGACAAGCCATGATATCAGATAAAGTTGATTTTCTGCCACCTATTACTGTGTCCTCAAGCAGGTTACAAGATCTCACTGAGCCATGGAATTTCTTATCTATAAATTAGGGAGGAAAATTTGTTATCGGTTTCATAAAATTGCTGTGAGGATCAAATGAAATAAGGTATGGAAGGAATATACTGCTATCATTTAGAGACTTTTTTATTGTCATCACTGTCATCAATTTTCAACAAATATTTATGCCAGACACTATGTCAGACTGAGCTAGGACAGGAGGCTCCACACATCAATGCATGAGATGGATAGAGGTCTCTGTTGTCATAGAACTTAGCATCCAATTTACAGTTTATATAAAGGGGGCAACAAGCTACAAAGAGGGCAGGAAAGGGCATTCTGAACGGCTGGCCTAATTCAAGCTTGTGTCTACATAGAAAGAACCAATTACAATACACAGCCTCTTTAAGTTACCCCATTCAACATGACAGCATGTGGACACATTCTTTTCTATTACCTTTGTCCTGGTCCCCTCCAGCAACATTCACAAGTCCCCCAACTTCCCCAGTTAGGCTAGTGTTTCCTACATTGGAAACTTTGAGCTCATTCTGCCCAATTAGTACATTAAACAGCTACAATTTTATTAAAATCCTTGACCTGAGCCAGTCTAGAGATTCTTAATGTAGGCTTTAGGTGTCAGACAGTCCTGGTTTGTATCCCAGCTCAAGCATTTATGAATTCTTTGACCTTTGGCAAGCAATTTAACATCTCTGAGCCTCTGTATTTGCAAAGCAGGGCAAAGCCAATAGTAGCTACTTCACAGAGTTGTTGGGTGGTTTAAGAGACAATGTAGGGGGGCTGGAGAGATGGCTCAGCAGTTAAGAACACTGGTTGTTCTATAAGACCCGGGTTCAAATCCCAGCACCCACATGGCAGCTAACAACTGTCCATAACTCCAGTTCCAGGGGATCCGACAGCCTCTTCTGTCTTCCGTGGGCATTGCATGACATGGGTGCATTTACCTACATGCAGACAATACATACATACACATAAAATAAAAATAATAAATGAAATATTTTTTTTAAAAAAAGATAATATAGGGAAAGTGCTTAGTCTAAGCTTAGCCCAGCCCAGAGCCTGGTCTCATTGAGACTACAGCCCTTTCTCAGGAGTACTTCATGGAGACCTTTGTCTGTAGAGATGCATTACAAGTCAGGCGTCCATGTGAGCAGACATGATCCAGAAAACTGAATTTTACAACCTGTGGCTGTCTTATTGAGCAACCAAAAACTGTATACATGATATTTTGCCACCTTGCAAAAGAAGCCCTTTAGTAGCCATAATATCCGTGCAAGTGGGGAGAGAGAGGACATGCCCCTCTTGGTATGAGTGTCTGTGTCAGCAGATCTAGCCACACTTCCCCGAGGAGGAATCCTGTAGAATTCCTCTCCAGGATCACTAGTCACCCAATGCTCACCTCCCTCTGAGGAAGTTTATGTGCTGGCTGCCCAGAGGTTGACCTCTTGGATTTCTAGCAAGTTTGCAATTCCTTCTTGTGCATGCTACAGCATGTAACATCACTGGAGTGATTCTTTAACATGGCATTTAACTTAGCAAAAGAAAACAAAGCCTCTTGCCCTCGCATTGGTCTATGAGTTTTAGATTTGGGACTAAGAGCTGAATTTGCATAAGATGTGACATCATGTTGGTGGCTTAAAGTCTCTGAGATAGTTGTATTGAGGAAATAATAAGGTTTTTAAAACTTTATAAATCAAGTTTAAAAAATAGTTTATTTTAATTTGGGAGCAATCTTTAAACATTTTCCAGCAGGTCAGTAAAAACACAGTACTTCCTGAAATATCTTTGCACTTATCCCTGTTATCTACACAAGGCTCCCTCTAACTTCTTAATACTAAACTCCATTAATACTAGACTGAGTCCATTTCAGAGCATTCCACTATCCAAGGGAACTTCTGTGATAACATGAAATAACTCTTAAATTACTACATTTATCATAAAACTTTCCCATATTTATCAAGGGAAGTCTGACACATCCTCTTGATCCTTTCTGGGCTGGTTTTGAAATTGTCATGGTAGACCCCTGAGTGATTGCTCCTGGAAGGCTCTTAGAGCTAATAATGTAAGGAATGTTGGGTTATACTCACCCTTCAAGAATCTTTCTTTTCTAGCATTCAGGCTCCACAGTTACCTTACACTTGCCCTTGATTTACCTAGGTACAAAACAAAAACATCTACAAAAACATTCACTAACAGTTTCTATACTTGTTAGTTTCTATACTAACAGTTTCTATACTATTAGGGCACTGATGCAATGGGAGAGAAGTCACAAAACCCTGAGCCAGATCTGAGGACCAGAGAGAAAATATCTTAAACTCTTCTCAGTCCGGTGTTAAATTTAGGCTGTCTTGCACATGGTATTTGCATTATATTTGTTAAATACAGTGATAATTTCTAAAACCAGTTTAGCTACATTCCTGGGGCATTGCCTAGTACCTGATTATATTATTCAAAGTAAAACTTCAGCATAATTTAAACAAGAATATATATTTGGAAAATATTTTCAATTTTTAAAAAGTACCAAGGAAAAGCATTTTATGGAAACAAACCATTTCTCAGAGCCTTGTTTGAGAACCTGGGAACAACCCAAGTGTCCACCAGTAGACTTGGTTAGGTAAATGATGGTGTCTTCATATGTTGAGCAAGTATCAAGTCATTGAAAAGATAATGGTAGTTAATGCTTGCTGAGCACTAATGTACTAGGCTCTGTGCAAAGGTCTTTGTATTATCTCAATGAATTCTATCAACAGATTCTAAAGCAAACACCATCATTGTCCCCATTTTTACTGAATAAAGCAATATTAAATAAGGTGCCTAAAATCAAAGGAATGAGAGCCTGGCCCTGAGTCACAGTGGGTCTCTGAAGCTGATGTTCTTAACCACTGTGCTTGGAGGCATGTGTATGTCAGGGGAATCACAATGGAATTTCCTCAAGGTCTTTTCTAAACTATCTACTACTAGGTTCTGATGTGTCCCTCATAGGGGTGAATATTCTGCCAGCTGAAAATCCCAATTGATGGAGTGGTGAGATTGTGGCAAAATCCAACAGTTATGGGATTGTAAAATTCAGCCACAAAACTTTATAGCTTCAAAAATGTGGTATATTTTTACACACTGGAGTTTTACTCAGCAGTAAAGAAAGATGAAATAATGAAATTTGCAGGTAAACAGATAGATCCAGAAACTGTTAAACTAAGTGAAGTAACACAGACTCAGAAAACAAACGATGTATATTTTCCCTCATATGTGGCTCCTAGCACCAAATCCTTTTAAATTCCAAGTCCTTTTAATAAGATGATGCTATACAGCAGTCCCTTCTGCATGAAATAACTACCATCATCATGACTTCAGCTGAGCCTGATCCCTAAGCATCGTCACAATTGGGCTTGTTGATGGTTGTGCTCATTCATTAAAGGAGGGCCAAGCAGTGTCACTGGACCCTTACTGGAGTATCTAGCCATTCTTCCCAGCCAACTGTATGTAATTTGACCCTAATCACACGTGGCCTCCTGGATTTGGGGAAGGCTAAAGTATGGAATCTGTGGAAGGCTAGGAAGAGAAGGCATGGCCCATGCTGGGTAAAGGCTAGCCAGTGTACATACCCTCAGGTCATACATACACTTCAGCATTCCCTCAGTTATCTTGAAGCCTTTGAGAGGGAACTGTCACTGATTCTAACTACTCCAACAGCCATCAAAATACCTGAAAGCAAATCCTGAATCCATCACTCTAGAGATCAGCCTGGGAAGACAAAAGAAAAATCTTTTTCTAGTTACCTATCTAGAACTTGTAATTCTAATTATTCTTGCCTTTACTTCTCCTTCACATCTCCCATTCATGATTCAAGGACTTTCTTCTCCCCTTAGAGGCAAGAGTTATGGAATTTGGGAGTCTTTCAAATAGACCCACTGAAGGGGCACTCCAATTGCCTCACCCTGTGTCCCTGTTCATTGTGGAAGAAGCCAGAGCAGTCAGCATACCTATTCCTGACTGGTAATCTGGGTAACCTCTTCAGAGGATGGCATGATAAGAACAGGAGGTAGGAATTGGCTAGGCAGTTAGAGTAAAAAGACCCCAAAGAAAAGTAGCCAGTTTCTTGGCTAAAAGTCAAAATGTCTTTGGGACTGTTAGCAACATACTCTTTTCCAAGGGCCAAAAATGTCAAAAGTATTTGGGAGTGTGTATCTAATCCTTAAAAGATTTAAGGTTACCTCTTCAGAAGGGAGAATGTTAGAGTACCCAAAAGCCCCATAAAAGTAAATGAATGAAAGAAGGAAAAAAGAGTGATGGGGAGATATGGGAAGTGTTGGATGGGAGGGAGTGGGTATGGATTTAATCAAAACACCTTATATACATGTATGAAATTCTCAAAGTTTTTGTAAAAGTTAAAAAAAAAAGTTAAAGTTCTCACATGGCACAGAAACGACACCTCCACTTATGTGCTCAAAATGACAGAAAGCATATAAAAGCCTGCACACGAATGGTCGTAGCAGTATTTTTCAGGTTAGCTTCACAGTTGAAACAACTCATATGTCCATCAACTAATGAGTGGATGGATATACACATAATAAAACAGTATTTAGCGACAAAAAGTAATGAAGTACTTTACAATGCATGCAGCATTGTAGGTGAAGATTAAGAAATTCAGGTCAGTGAAGGAAGCCAGCCATCAGGTCCGTTTTTGTGAACTGCACAGAGTAGGCAGATCCCCAGGCAGAAAGCAGACTAGTCATTACCAGGGGCTGGAGGTGGGATGGGGTCACTGATGATGGGATCAGGATTTCTTTTTGTAGTCATGAAACTGTTCTAAAATGAGAGAGGATCCATCAACAGTTATATAAAAGGCTGGATTTTACGGGATGTGAGTTATATCTCAATAAGAGCTGTCACTAAAAGACAAAAAAATCACTGTTTTCACTAGCTGTTATTGTTTCTGTGGAGCATGGTAAGTCCTTCAGACTTATCAGCACATCTAAAAACATCTAATGGTAATGGCAGTTCTCAGTGTTCTGTCATTAAAACATCATAAAGCAAAACAAAGCTGCTCCCAGTTGTGTGGCTGTGAAGCTGTGTGCTAACAATGGTGCCCATGACAAAGGCTATATGGAGGTCCTCCTATTTCGCCAAAGAAAATTTAAAATGTATCAATTTATAGCAAGAAAAATTAAAAAAATATTTTAATACTGTGAAATATTTTATAGGATGAAAACTTGTGATGAAAAGAGCAGATCATTTTCTTCACAGTGAGAAGTTGAAAGATACTAATCAGAAAATGCACAGGTGATCAAAATGTGAAGAACAGCCCTGTGCCACAGAAAAGTAACACAAACAACATTTTCATGGTGAATTCTACAGTTACCACAATGAAAAGTTTAAGAAAGCTGATGAGGGGCTGGAGAGATGACTCAGAAGTTAGGAGCACTGGCTGCTCTTGCAGAGGAACTGGGCTGGATTCTCAGCACCCATATGGCAACAAACAACTATCTGTATCTCCAATTCCAGGGGATTTTACACCCTCTTTTGACCTCTGCAGGCATTGTATGACATAGGTGCACTTACACACATACAGGCAATACACTCAAACACATAAAAAAAATATTAAAAAAGAAGATTAAATTCATTTTAATAAGTCTTGAAAATTTTTAGTTTTATGAAAATAAAAATATTTTTAATTCAACATTCCAAAAGTATTCCACATGCAATTAATATAAAATTACAAATTATAAATTTATCTTTCTTTTGTACCCAGTCTTTGAAGACTGTTTTATATTTAGGGTTGTCTCAAAATTAGCTGTGTTTCTAGGGTTGAGTACCCAGGTATTACAGTGGTTTCCATACTGGACAAGAGAGGTACAGCGAATTGGCTCTAAAATGTCATTCCATTTTCCAAAAAGAGTTTTAACATATTTTTTTTCAGAATAACAGTTGTCTCCTAAGAACTTAGAATTTTCTGAGCCTCAAAACTAAAGTTGTGGTGTGCCTGATCTGGCCTCTGCCTGGAGTAGGGGCTGAGAGCTCAGTAGACTGCCTGAGAATGCCTGATCTGGCCTCTATCAGGTGTAGGGGCTGAGGTCTCAGCAGACCTTCTGAGAGCTCCTGTATCTGGCCTCCATATGGTAGTGAGCTTCCCCCATACTCAACGCCCTAACTGAGATTATGTGAGACCCCTCCCATGGCCCCAGGGGCAGAACTCTCTGCACTACAGGGGGGTGGGGTGGGTAAGGCTGAGACTTTAGCAGAGAGCCTGAGAGTACCTGATCTGGCCTCCACCTGGGGTAGAAGCTGAGAACTCAGCAGACTGCCTGAGAGTGTCAAAATTGGGCCTGTCCTTAGAGAACTTCTCAAATTGTACTGAGTAATGGGAGTAGGGGTCCAAAAGTTAGAAGGACACTTGAGTCTAACTGACTGGAGTCTGACTTGGACCTCTGTGAGACTTCCTGAGTAGCTGATCTGAAGCCATTAGTTCCCTCCAAAATAAAATCTAGAGAACCTGAAACCTAGACCAACCTGCTCTATACATCCAATAAGAAAACAACAAAGGCACACCAATAATATAAACAGAAACAAACTTCAGCTCAACAAAAGTTTTGATTTTCATACTAGACTCACAACAAAAAAAATCCATATGCCAAAATCACAATGCAAAAACAATAAAATGCAAAATCAAAACAAACTCTACCAGTCCTGTAGACGAGTTCTACAGGGTTGCAAAAACAATAAAATGCAAAATCAAAACAAACTCTACCAGTCCTGTAGATGAGTTCTACAGGGTGAGCCCCCTAGAGATAGCCCAGGACACAAAATTTAAAAGAACAATCATAAACATGATCAAGGAATGCAACGAATTTAAAGAACACACAACAAACAAAGAATTAAAAGAAGATAGGGAAAAATTTCTGAATGAATTCACAAAAGAGATAAAAACATTGAAGAAAACTCAAGCTCAAATGAAGAAGGAAGGGAAAAACTCAATAAGCCAATTTGAAACAACAGGGGAAAGCCTCACCACTAGAATGAATGAAATGGAAAACAAAATATCAACACTGGAGGATAAAGTTGCAGAATTGGACCACTCAAGCAAAGATTATGAAAAAATTTAAAAAACACAGGAATGAAATATGCAGGAGATGTGGGACACCATGAAAAGATCAAATCTACATATCATAGGCACAGAGGAAGGAGAAGAATTTCAGGCTAATGGTGTTGATCAGATCTTAAACAGGATTGTAGAAGAGAATTCCCCAAAACTAAGGAAAGACAACCACATATGAATATAGGAAGCACATAGAACACCAAATGGACATGACCAGAAAAGAAACTCCCCATGGCATATCAAAATAAAAACACTAAATGTACAGAACAAAGAGAGAATACTGAAAGCTGCAAAAGAAAAACAACAACTCACATATAAAGGAAAACCCACCAGAATTATAGCCAATTTATCAATGCAACTATGAAAGTCAGAAGAGTGTGGACCAAAGTATTTCCAGTTCTAAATGATTATAGATGCCAGAATACTTTGCCCTGCAAAAATGCCTATTATACTTGAAGGGGAAAGAAAAATCTTTCATGACATGAATAGCCTGAAAGAATTATTGCCCACAAAACCAGCCCTTCAAAGAATACTTGAAGCAATACAAAGAATGGAGAAAGGAACAACCATCCCCGGGGCAAACTAAATAAAGGTAAAATCATGGAAATGCAAAATTAGGCAAAGAATGCAAACAGTAATCAAAATGATGACAATCAATACATATCTTTCAATAATAACTTTAAATATCAATGGAGTGAACTTACCAGTCAAAAGACACAGGCTAGTTGAATGGATTAAGAAACAAAAATCCATCTTTTGGTTGTCTGCAAAAGACCCATCTCACCTTCAAGAACAGGCACTACTTTAAGGTGAAAGGATGGAAAAGAATATTTCAAGCAAATGGCACTAAGAAACAAGTAGGGATTGCAATTCTAATATCTGACAAAATAGACTTCAAACTAAAACTAGTCAGAAGAGATAGAGTCACCTCATTCTTATCAAAAGAACAATGAACCAAGAAGATATTACAATCCTGAATATATGCACATCAAACTCTAGTGCACCCAAATTCATAAAAACAACACTACAGAACTTTAAGACACAGATTAAGCCCAATTCAGTAATAGTAGGGGACTTCAATACCCCACTGTCTCCATTAGATAGATCAACTGGACAAAGAATAAGCAGAGAGACTTCTGAATTAAATGATACCATACATCAAATGGACCTAACAGACATCTTCTGAACATTCTACCCAAGCACCAAATAATACACTATTTGCTACCCCATGGAACCGTCTCAAAAACTGAACACATACTGGGACACAAAAAAAACCTCAACAAATACAAAAAATTGAAATAATTCCATGCATTCTGTCAGATCACAATGTAATAAAGCTTAAAATCAACACTGGAAGAAATCTTAGTCACTATACAAAATCATGGAGATTAAACAACACACTTCAGAAAAATGAGTGGTTCAAAGGAGAAATTAAGAGAGAAATAAAAGAATTCCTGGAATTCAACAAAAAGGGCAATACAACATAACAAAACTTCTAGGACACTTTAAAAGCAGTCTTAATAGAGAAGTTTATAGCTCTAAGTTCCTGCTTTAAAAAATCAGAAAGAGCATAAATAAATGACTTAACATTGCATCTCAAGACTCTGGAAAGGCAAGAACAAATGAAACCCAAACCCAACAGAACAGAAGAAATAAAGAAAACAATACAAAGAATCAATGAATCTAAGAGCTGGTTCTTTGAAAAGCTAAACAAGATAGACAGACACTTAGTCAAGTTAACAAAAAGAAGGAAAGAGCAAATCCAAATCAACGAAATCAGAGATGAAAGGGGAAACGTCAGAACAGACATCCAAAAGATCCAGACCTTTATAAGGGAATACTTTAAAAACCTATACTTTATTAAATTTGCAAACCTAAAAGAAATGGATCCATATCTAAAATCATGGGAACCACCAAAGTTAAACCAAGAAGAGATCAACAGCTTAAACAGACCCATAACATATAAAGAAATCGAAACAGTAATACAAAACCCCCTGACT
>NW_008358342.1:232150-273654 GCF_000622305.1 Nannospalax galili | reverse complement strand
CAGGGAGAACTTCCGAATGATTTCTATGAAGCCAATATAACTCTAATACCAAAATCAGTTAAAGGCATAACAAAAAAAAGAAAATTATAGGCCCATATTCTGAATTAACATAGATGCAAAAATTCTCAACAAAATACTTCCAAACCGCATACAGATGTAAATCAAAAAGATCATACACCATGATCAAGTAGGCTTTATTCCAGAGATGCAGAGATGGTTCAATACATACAAGTAAATAAACATCATCTATC
Source organism: Nannospalax galili (assembly GCF_000622305.1). Lineage (NCBI taxonomy): Eukaryota > Metazoa > Chordata > Mammalia > Rodentia > Spalacidae > Nannospalax > Nannospalax galili. Next base: position 273,403 of record NW_008358342.1, on the reverse strand, counting down.
ATATAAAAGGACTCTAAAAACCACATCATCACCTCAATAGATCCAGAAAAGGTGTTTGACAAAATTGAGCACGTATTCATGATAAAAGTTCTAAAGGGAATTGGACTGGATGGAACATACCTCAACATAATTAAAGCTATATACCACAAACCCACAGCCAATATTCTAAATGCATAAAAATTGGAAGCATTCGCATTAAAATCAGGAACCAGACAAGGATGCTCACTATCTCCATGTCTTTTCAATATAGTGCTTGAAACTCTTGCTAGAGCAATAAGATAAGAGAAGGAAATTAAAGGAAAACTAATTGGAAAAGAAGAGGTTAAATTTTCCCTTTCTGCAGTTGAAATGGTACTATACCTAAGAAATCCCAAAAGTTCCAGAAGAAAACTCCTAGAACTGATGAACACTTTCAGTACAGTGGCAGGTTACAAAATTAATCTACAAAAATCAGTAGCTTTTCTATATACCAATAACAAGCAATTGGAGAAATACATGGAAACCCTCTCATTCACAATAGCTGCAAAGAAAATAAAATATCTTGGAATAAACCTGACCAAAGACATCAAAGATCTCTACAATGAAAATTTTCTTTAAAGAAAGAGATTGAGGAAGACACTAGAAAATGGAAGGCTCTCCCATGTGCGTGGATTGGAAGAGTTAATATTGTGAAAATGACCATCCTACCAAAAGCAATGTAGAGATTCAATGCAATCCCAATCAAAATTCCCATAACATACTTTACAGAATTAGAAAGAAAAAAACTATCCTTAAATTCATATGGAAGCACAAAAGACCCTGGATAGCCAAAGCAATCCTGAGCATAAAGAGTGACACTGAGGGGATTAATATGCCATACTTCAAAGTCTACTACATCGCTATAGTCATAAAAAAACATCATGGCACTGGCACAAAAACAGATACACAGATCAGTGGAACATCACTGAAGACCCAAACTTGATTACATGCAGTTTCAGCCACCTGATATTTGATAAAGGTGTCAAGAACACACAATGGAGGAAAGAAAGCATCTTAACAAATGGTGCTGGCAAAACTGTATCTTCACCTGTAAAAGAATGAAACTAAATCCTTATTTTTCACCTTGCACAAAAGTTAACTCCAAGTGGATCAAAGACCTCAATGTGAAACTGGAAACACGGAAGCTCTTAGAAGAAAATATTGGCAGTAACCTACCAGATATAGGCATAGGAAAGGACTTTCTAAATCAGACAACAGTTGCTCAGGAATTAAGGTCAACAATCAACAAGTGGGACCGCATTAAACTAAAAAACTTCTGTACAAAAGAAACAAACAAGAAAGTGAGGGGAAAAACCCACAGAGTGGAAAAAAATCTTCACCAGCATTTTATCTGTGGAAGTTTAACATCCGGACTATATAAAGAACCAAACAACAACAACAACAAAACCAAAGACTCAGATAAAAGATGGGCTAAAGATCTAAACAGCCAGTTCTCAAAAAAAAGAAAGAAACATGGCTAAGCAACATCTTGGGAAGTGTTCAACATCATTCCTAGAGAAATGCAAATCAGAACCACCTTAAGCTTTCACCTTGACCCAGTTGGACTGGCTAGGATCAAGAGAACAAATGATACCAAATGCTGGAGAGGATATAGAGAAAGGGGGACGTTCATTCACTGCTGGTGAGAGTGCAAACTTTTGCAACCCCTATGGTAAACAATGTGGAGAACCCTTAAAAAAGTAAAAATGAGCCCACCATATGACCCGGCTATACCACTCCTTGTCATATACCCAAAGGACTCATCCTGTTGCAGAGACACTTGTAGAACCATGTTTGTTGCTGCTCTTTTCACAATAGTTAAGAGATGGAAGCAAAGTGTCCCTCAACTGATGAGTGGTTAACAAAAACGTGGTATATTTACACAATGGAGTTCTATTCAGCAGTAAAGAAAGATGAAATAGGGAAATTTGCAGGTAAATAGACGGATCTAGAAACTGTTATACTAAGTGGAGTAACACAGACTCAGAAAAAAAAAAAAATGTATGTTCTCCCTCATTTGTGGATTCTGGCACCAAATCCTTATAACAGATGGAATCCCACTGAAATGGGCTACAGACCATGGAAAAAAAGATGCAGAGACCTGAAAGTTCAGTGCCTTGCCACAACCACAGGAAGATCATCCCACACCTGTCACCCCTTCCAAGGCTCAGGGACTTTTGTGGAAGAGGTTGATGCACCCTCCTCAAGGGGTCCAGGGGGAGTTAGTTACCCCTCCCACCCAATCAGTTGACCTTAGCTGCACGTGGGGGAGGGGCTGAGGATATACAAGCTGAGAATGCTGAAAGGTACCTCTCTTGCCGTTGTGCAGCTGTTGGGAGGTCATGGAATCTATATTTGAGTGTGGACTTTCCAGTACAGCCATAAATGGGGGGGCACCCACTCTTCTGTAAATAACCTCCCACCCTATGCTATGTTAATAAGCCCAATCAACTAGTTAGGATTTTTCAAAACAAACAAACAAAAATAAAAAGAACAGATCAAATGGAAACCTTCATTATTCCACCAAAGTTGACTCCATGTTGGCAAACCCATTGGTCTTTGATTTCTTATTTCTACTTCCCCCCTTTAAACTTCATTGTATATATGTATATATATTTATGTAACTGCTTCAAGTTATTTCCAGAAAAATGTGCTAAACATTGCCTCTCTTTGGAATAACAAAAATATTCTAAAACTTAAAAAAAAAAAAACCCAAAACATGTTCTCCCTTCCCTATATCCATGACAGCATTTTTTATCATTATTTTTTAGATCTTGGCCATTCTGATTGGGGTTGGATGAGATCTGGGAGTGGTTTTGATTTGTATTTCCCTGATGGCTAAGGATATTGAACATTTTTTAAGTGTTTCTCACCCATTTATTTGTATTTCATCTTTTGAGAACTCTAGCTCCATGTCCTATTTGTAGTTAGGTTAACTTGTTTTCTTGATGTTTAGGTTTCTGAGTTCTTCCTATATTCTGCATGCTAACATTCTGTTGGACGTATAGCTGGTGAAGACTTTTTCCCATTCTGAAGGATGTCTCTTCACTTGAAAGATGATGTTCTTTGTTATACAGAAACATTTTCATTTCATACAGGAAGTTGGGTGTGTAGGGAGGTGGGGGTGGATCTGGGAGAAATTGGAAGAATGGGAGAATATAATCAAATTACACTGTATGAAGTTCTCAAATAATAAAAATATTTTTAATGATAAAAACTAAAGTTTTACAAATTCAATATGAAGATATATATGTTCATACATGTATATTTTATGTATAATATACACACATTATGCAGAAGAGTAAATTTTGATGCAATCACATTTCTTCCTAACACTGGTAGACTAAATGAATAGGATTAAAAAAAGGCCAAATTGAGTTGGCGAGATGGCTTAGCTGTTAAGTGCACTGGCTGGTTTTGCAGAGGACCGAGGTTGATTCCCAGCACCTGCATGATGGCTAGCAATTGCCTGTAACTCCAGTTCCAGGCAATCTGACACCCTCTTCTGACTTCCATGGGCATTGTGCAGCATGGGTGCACTTGCATACATGCAGACAACACACTCATACACATAAAATAAGCATAATGAAAAAAAAATTTAAGACTGAGTTTCTAAAAGTGCTAACATCGTACAACATTATCCTTATCCGGTCTCTGGCAGCTACCCCTCTAATAGACCTACTGTTTAGTTCAACACCTATGACTTGACTTTCAACTGGGACACAAAGCCAAATGGCCAGACTTAACTGCCTAAAAAAGAATTTTCACAACTAGGTATCTGGACTCTGTCAAGGTTACTCAGGGTGGAGAAATTTAAACTCATAGTTCCCCATCAATGGATGAATCTCTAAGGACTTAAGGAATTAGATACTCCACTGCCTTTAAGATGTGTATGCAACTGTTTTGAGTGTGAAATTGAGCACTTTCCTTCCTTCTGAAGTGCAATTTCCTCCCTGATTCCTGACCAGCATTCTTTGATTCTCCTGTTGCCTGAGTGTAAGATCTGGGGCTCATTTGCTTGCTATTTAACGTCTAATGCATAACCACCTCCCGGTGAGCATTCTGAATTTCTCTACCCACAGTCCCTCCTTCTGTGACTTCATCTAGTCCCACAACTTAACTATCCTTATGATGACAAAAACCCAGAGCTGAACTCTGGACCCAGACCTCTCTCCTGAGTAATCTCAGCAGCTGAGCTGACATCTCCCTGAGTGCCTGCAAGGCATTTTGGTCCCCAGTGCTGAGTGCCACTCCTGCTCCACCTGCTTGTTACTGAATCCCTTCTCTTTCCTGCATGCTTCCTATCAAGTCTGTCAGCTCTAATCAATGACTTCTCACCACCCAACTGCCATGCTGTGCACGCTGTCCTAGTTCACCAAGATTGTTTCAATACTCTAACCAGTCTCTAGGCCCTCATTAGCAGCCTGCCCCACCACCATAGTTCATATGTAGCAGGAAGGCCTGTTCTTTTAAGCGCAAATCACTTCATGTTACTTTTCTGCTCAAAGACTTTCGCTGGGTTCCTACATGTTCAAATGGATGGAAACTTTCTCAAGATGTTGGAAGGGATTTGGCTCTAGCTGTAGCTCTATGTTGTTTTTATTCCTTCTTACACTATCACCAAATACTGTGACCCCCTCCAACTTCCCACTATCATGGGGGCAGCCTTTTTGTTCATTAAACACCACAGGAATAATATTTCTACCGAAGGACCTTTGCTTCTTTCTCTCTGACCTCAAGATCTTGTTTTAGACACCAGCATAGCTCAACACCTTACTTCTTCAGGAATTTTCTCCAATATCAACTTTTCTGGGCCACTTCCCTTTGTGTAAAATAAAACTATACCCTTATCTACTAATACTCTGTACCCCTATAGTGCAACTAGAAAGTGTATACTTGTTGGCTCTGGTTATTATACAAGGAGAACATGATTTCCTGGGTGGAAGGAATATTTTGTTTCTTGCTCCATACCTCAAACCTAGAACAGTGCCTGACACATGTTGGTTACTCTAATGTATCATTTATTTTGTTTTGTTTAGGGTAAGGGTCTCATATAGCCCAAGCTAGATTTGAACTCATTGTGAACCAAGAATTGCCAAGAACTTCTGATCCTCCTGCTTCCACCTCTGGAGTGCTGGGATTTCAGATGTGTATCACCAGGCCTGGTTTGTGTAGCACTGGGGATTGAACTGTGTGCCCTGTGCATGCTAGGTAAGCAATATATGAACATTTTTAATTTATTTATTTTATGTGTGCAAGTGTTATGCCTGCATGTATGCAAGTGTACCCAATGTCTTGCAGTGCCGGTAGAGGTCAGAAGAGGGAGTAGGATCCCCTGGAACTGGAGTTACAAAGGTTGTTAGCTGCCATGTGGGTGATGGGATTCAAACCCGAGTCTTCTGCAAGAGCAGCCAGTGCTCTTAACCACTGAGCCATTTTTCCAGCCCCCATACCAACAATTAAACCACACTCCCAGCTCTCTAATGCATCCGAGAGTAACTATGTATGTTTTTAAGAATGAAGATGATGGCTGGAATGATTGCTCAGCACTTAAAAGAACTTGCTGCTCTTGCAGAGGATCCAGGTTCAGTTCTCACCATCCACATGGTGACTGTAACTCTAGCTCCAGGGATCCAATATCCTCTTCTGGCCACCACAGGCACCAAGTACACATATACATACATACAGGCAAATACTCATGCACATAAAGAAAGGAATGATGGGGGGTCTGGAGAGATGGCTCAGTAGATAAGAGCACTGGCTGTACTTGCAGAGGACTTGAGGTTGATTCCCAACACTCACATGCTAACAATTGTCCATAACTCCAGTTCTAGGGGATCCAACACCCTCTTCTGACTTCCTCGGGCATTGCGTGACAAGGGTGCACTTGCACGCATACAGGCAATACACTCAAACACATAAAATAAAAATAATACATAAAATTTTTAAAAAATTAAAAAGAAAAAGCATGATGGTAAATCAAGACAATTAAGAAACAATAAATGCAGAATGTGTAGGACAGCATTTGGCCTAGCCCCAAGAGTACCTGGCTCTTCTTGTAGGCTTCTCAGAGGTAATGTTTGTCTGTTTTAGCTTGGGGGAAAGTCACAGTGAACCTTAGGGTAGAGCTAGCTATGGCAGAGTGACCACTTGATTTGGACTGCAAGCTTTGGGTCACATGATTCTCTGTCTTATGTACATGAGTTCAGTCCTGTGGCAATCAGTAATAAATTAGTCATATCTATGTAATCTATGTAATGGTGGTCCGATAACAAGTCTGAACATCAAACTCAGACAAGCTTTAGTGGCTGATCATACTCTGTGCATATTGTTATATCAATGACAGGAGGGTGATGCCTACTGAAAACAATGGAATCTTGACTTGGAATATTTCCAGACCTTGCTCAATACAGTTTTTCCTTAGTTTGATCTCAATCTGTGCCTTTCCCTATAATAAGCCATAACCATGAATGTGACAGATTTCAATGAGTCATGCTGCTCCTCCTAACAAATTGAACCGAGAGTAATTTGGGACCCTTGCTATTTGCTTTTGGGGTCAGGAGTTAGGGGATTATGTTTTCAAACTTTGTAGCTTGGCTAACTCTTGGTAATGTTAAATACTCACTTGACAAGGTTCAAGTTGAAAACTAAGCTTAGAGATCATTAGATTTGGTCCATCATTTTGCTGAGGAGGAAACTGAAGCCTAGAAGGGTAGTGACTTGCCCAGATTACCTGGTGATTCAGCAAGGCCTGGAGCATAACACCTGTTAGCCTGGCGCACATGCTCTGCTCCATGACACCTCTTGACTTCCGTTTTGAGATACACACTTATTTTCTTAAATGGGTTAATAGAAAGCTACTGAATAATTCTGTTGGCTCGCTCAGTATTGTGATTGGTCTAGTGTATTCTCTTTTAAAAGTCAATGGGGCCAGCCTTAACAAAACTGTACAGTAACAGATGTGTATTGCCTGCTTTTCTGCCCTGTCATTGGCCATGAAGGAGGTGCAGGAGAGGTGGTATCAATCTCCCTGCTTCACAGCTAAAGAGATTTGAGAAGGAAGCCATTATGCTCACTTAGAACCAGCCCTAATGGTCCTCTTCCCACACAACCATGCTTTGTCACTTTCTCCTTCTCAGGAGGCAAACTGCAAAGCATAGGCTACTTTAGAGGCCATAGGCTGGAACACATTGTAAATTTAGCCTATCACATCAGACACAGGGCAGAAAAGTTCACTGTTAGAGAAGCAAGGCTGCTGTCCTAGCCATGAGCACATGAGTGTGATAAGTTACAGAAACCAGAATTCAAGAGCTACATGGACCTTGAACTTGTAAGCAAGGTTGTATATATTTTTAAACTCAATAAATATTTATGGAAGAAATACAGAATGAAAATAATCATATTAAACATCCCTCAAATAGAGACCTGTGCAATTTCCATTTTGCATCTGACAGTACCACAAGGACTGAATAGAAGATGAAGACCAAAGCCTATGAATTTACATCTAAAAAGTAGCATAGGCCCCAGCAATGACCTTAACATTTTAGGGTCATAGACCTTTCTGAGAATTGAATGAAGGCTTTGATTCTTTCCCTGTGTATGGTAAGTGGTGGTGGGGAGGGCATGAAGTTTGAGTACTTCGTGCTTCCAAATGCTGACTCATTATATCTGTTTCACTTATTAAGGAAGAAAAGGAGGAGGATGAAGAGGACGAGGAGGAGGAGGAGGAGGGAACAGCAGCAGCAGCACCACCACCATCACCATCACCATCACCACAACCAGAATCACCACAACCACCATAACCACCACTACCTGAATGCCAAAGGAAGGTACAAAGTTGAGTGCAGGTTTAGAACCACACTGTTGCTGCCCCTGTGCGTACTCCTATATAAGATAAGAGGATATTGCATAGGCAGACTTACTGGTAGTGCTACAAGGCCAGGTGTGAGTCTTTTCGAGGATGGGTAAGATGTAATAAGCAAATGGTTAAAGTGTGACTTTTGAGAACCTGAATGCTTCTGAGTTCAGATCCTGGTTGTGATATTTCCTAGCAGTATAATTGTGGGTGAATACTAATCATGTTGTCTTTTATTTTTGAAACAAGCATAGCAACAACATCTACATCACAGGGTAGTTGCAAAATTTAAATGAGTTAAATATGAAATTCTTTAAACAGGCATGGAATGTAATACAGCTAGCAAAAGTGATCTCTCGGTATTAGATGTTAGGTACTGTCATTGTTATGTGCCCTGTCACTGCCTACATGGATGAAGTGGGTTTATTCATTTGTCCAGTTCTTGTCCTTGAATTGTTTTAACGAGTCTTCTCTGTTTTTATATTTTCAAGTTTGCTCAAAGACATGTTTCATGAAAAGGAATCTGGGATGGTTCGTGTCAGTAGGCCTGTAGTGGAGGCATATCTTCACCAATAGCAGGCACATACCACTTGTTTGCTAAGTGCTTGGCTACCTTTTTAAGACTCTAGTAAGGCATTCATAGCTTACTGGAGAGATGAATGTTGGAATGTATGTTCAGATAAGGGAATAATTAACACTGTCACAGGGTTGATGGGAGGATTAACTGGCATTACAAATGCAGAAGAACTTTGAAATACTCGTTTCTCACGGTGACACAGAACTTTAAAATACTCCCAGTAAAGCTTTCCTTCACTTCTACAGGCTGAAAATAGGACTTGCTGAGTGTCCAATGTACACACACACACACACACACACACACACACACCCCTGTATGTGAGTATGTCTATTCCTCCTGCCACAGGCCCATGATTGGCTTTGATTTATATGAGTTTGCTTTTTTATTCTCTCATTTAAATTCTTCTGGTCCTTGGGCTTATGTCTGCAAGTACACTCTCCTCTCTTATTCAGTACAGCCTTTCCAAATCACAGAGCTGACTCCTGTGATTCTAATTTGAAACACTGCCTAGAGCAGTTTTCTAAACCAAAGACACAGAATAATCAGAGGTGTCATCTTTGTGTGGGAAAATAAGGTGCAGATTTTGAAAAGCACCCACAAACCGTACAAAACAAAAAACTGTGATACAGCCCTCTGTCTTTTACAAAGAAGTCAATTTAACTTCATCCAAGCTGGACTTCTCCATATTAACTTGTTCTTATTCACTTTATACAGAATACTTCTGTTCTACAGAAAAATACTTCCAGTTACTGGTCTGAAGGATGACAGGCCTTTGGTGTGCCTTATGGGACTTCTCTAACTGTTCCCACTGAAGATCTTTGGCTTTTTAATGCACCCCTTTCCCAAGCTTTATACTCCAGAAACAGTGGCCATTTCCAGTGTCTTGAAGAACTTCAAGTTCTGCACTGCTGTTCTCTCTGCCAAGAATGTGTTCCTGTCGCTCATTCCTCCAGTTATTCCCAGGTGATTTGTTATTTGTCACTTAAGGCCCAACGCAGTTATTCCACAAAGGCATGACATTGTCAGCAATTACTTTTTCTCCTACTTCCAATGGTTAATTTCTTCTTTGGAATTTGTTATATAAAACAATTCTGATGTTTATTATGCATCTTTTTTGATACAAGGTATTTAGTACTAATTGCAGTATAGACAACCTTCAAGAGGATCAGAGTAACTAAGGTCCATTTGAAAAGAAATATGGAGAACAGGAAACTCATTTTTCTTGTTGTCTTTTGAGATGTATTCACTCTCTCCTAGCTGCACTATCCAGAAGCTCAGAGGACATTTCTAACATCTTCCTCTCCCTGCAACAGTCACTAACTTGGCTCAGGCCAATGCTACCTGTCAGCAGATTTCCTACCTTAACAAACATCCCATTCTCCATGCTTGTCTCATTAAGAGCAGATCTGCATGCGCCATTTGCCTTCTATAAAACCCCAAATACTTCCCATAGCTGCTAGGCAAAGGCAAATCTAGGACTCAGTAAAACTTAACTGATCTGTAGCAGCTGGTGACTGCTTTTCTACTCTCATTTCCTGTTAGTCAAGGCCTCACAGTTCATGCCAGAAGCCTTGTGGACCCCGTGAATGTTTCCCAGCTTGTCACATGTTCCTGTTCCTCTAGGTCTTTGGGTATATTTTTTCTTTATTGACCTTCTCCTGTCTTTTCATCTTGCTGATCATGAGCTCCTTAAACATAGACGAGGGATGATGCTGTTCAGCTGTGAACCCTGCACATCTGGGCATGGCTGTCTCTTCTGGAGGACTTTGGGTCAGCACCACATCTTACTCTTTTTCAGATCTATACCTAACATGGTGTTTGCCACAGAATCAACAGGGAATTGCCACTTGTTGAATGAATGAAAGAGTGAATTAATGAATGAATGAAAACAAAGCTAAAAGGTCAGTTTGCTGTATCACAAGAGAAGGAATGTAGAGCTTTATCTTGTTCACCTTTGGCCCCCTGTGTCAAAGTATACTTTTGTCCCCAAAATGCTGTGAGCTCACTCCAATTGTGGGGCCATTGCAGTTTTCTTCTTCACCCATAATTAATGCTGCTTTACCTTCCACACTTTGGAGTCAATATCTTTTCACAGAATTCTCATTTACACAGACCAAGTCGGCCCTTCTCTGATGCTGTCTCAACTCCCTGTGTTTCCTTCCTTGCTCCCTACCAGCACAGTCTATGAGTGCTCATTTAATGGTGGTAGACCGTAAGTTCCAGAATGTTATGCTTGCTTTTTATACACTACTGGACCCCAGTGCCTGCATACAGTGCCCGACACAAAGTTTGTTAAATGGAAGCAAAAACTGAAAACTCAATGTCTCATCAGCAATTTTGGTTTGTTTCTACACCATGTACATTGTAGGATTCACTAGGTAACAGCTGTTTATTAAACTAAAGGCTGGAATTTTTTTTGCCTTGTTTGTAAACAGTTTCTCTTAATATGCTTGAAGTAAATAAATTCATTTCTACAATTTAGCAACACATGCATATTTTCATGCCACCTTGTAGTACATTTTTAGCGCCTTTGAAATACACGTTGTCAAAAGGATCCCATCTGCGAGGCTCCTGGACTCCACCTCATTAGGCAAATACAGAGCTGCAAAGTCCATCTCCAGCAGAGGAAGGCACAGGAGCTCTAATGCATCTATTCCATAATGTGCACTTAATTGGGACACATTAGTCTGTCATGTCACAGATTAGTCAGTGCTTCTTCTATAAGTAATTATTAAAATAGAAAAACAAACAGTCCCAAGGAGTCATTATGATTTGACAACTCACTAGGGCCAAATAATAATGACTTGGTGGTTGGAGGCCTGGAGCAGTGTCCTAATGTGGATGGCTCAGCAAAAGGGAGGGACTGAAACCAAAGCGGAGGGACTGAAACATTAAAAGAGAACTGGGAAAGTGAACAGCAGACCCCAATTTTATCTAGAGGAATACTGACAACTGATTGCTGCTAGATGAGGAACAGCTGACCCTCCTAAAACAAAGACCTCTAGATAGGCTGACGAGATTCACCAGAAGGGCAAGCAGTGGGGAATGGGCTGGGGTGCCGACAACACAGCAGACAGTAGCAGGGATATCAGAATATAATGGCTCTAGTGGGGGTGGGGAGGGAGGCTACGGGAGGGTGCCATCTGGGAAGTGGGTGTATAGTTGAATAAGATGGTTTGGGATGTTCTGTGTGATATACACACACACAAAATCAACAAATTTAAAAAAAGGCATTAAAATTGAGGAGGAAGCATGGAAATTTACGTCATGCTAATTAGTAGAGGTGATAAACGTTACCATTGAAATCAGGCTCTTGCAGAAGATGCAAGTTCAGTTCCTAGAGCCCACATGATGGCTGACAACTGTCTGTAGCTCCAGTTCCTGGGAATTTGACCCCCCTTTTCTAGCCCCTGTACATACTGTATGACATGGATGTGCTTACATACATGCTGGCAAAACATGCATACATATATAATAAAAAATATTTTGAGCAAAAAAAAAAAAAAACTCATGTAGCAAATGTTTCCACAGCAGACTGAATCACTAATTCCAAGATGAATCTATTTCCCTCAGCTGGAAACTCAAGATTATGCATCATTTTGGCCCTAAGTCAGTACAGTGTGCTTATTACCACCACCATCTTTGTCTGAGATGTCTGTAGGAAAACACAGATTGCCTCAGTAGGGGATTTCTTTGATCAATGAGTGGTGCCTGAAGTTTCTTGATCTGTCAGCAGGACAGGCAAGGCAGATACAGAGGACCATGGGCCACACCCTTACCATGCCTCATGCTTCCGTTCCATGGCCCCATGACTGTTCCTGTCTTTCTCTCTTGCCTTGTTTTCTGTCATGACTGACAGCTGAGTGACTTGTATAAATATTCGCTTTCTCTGAATCTATTTCATTATTTGGAGAATGGATGTAGTGCCATTGATTTTTTAATAGAATGCCTGTAAATACCAAATGAGATGGAGGGATGGGTCTTGGATGCAAAGGGTATAATATATCAAAAACAATAAAATAATAAAATAAAATTTAAAAAATTTATGTGCATGAATATATTTCCTGCATGTATGAAAGTGTATCCATGTCATACACTGCCCACCATAGTGTTGGACTCTATGGAACTGGAGTTACAGACAGTTGTGAGCCACCATGTGGGTGCTGGCAACTGAACCCAGGTCCTCTGCAAGAGCAGCCAGTGCTCTTAACTGATGAGCCATCTCTCTAGCTCTGGTATTTTCTTTTTCTTTTTTCTTTTTTTTGGTCTTTTTGAGACAGGGTCTCCCTGTAGCCCCAGCTGTCCTGCAACTCACTATGTAGACCAGGCTGGCCTTGAACTCACAGAGATCCGCCTGCCTCTGCCTTCCTAGTGCTGGGATTAAAGGTGTGTGCTACCACACCTGCTTAACAATTTTGGGTAGGAAATATGGCTCAGTGGTTAAGACCACTGACTGCTCTCCCAGAGGACCCTTGTTCCATTCTCAGCACCCCATGGTGGCTAGCACCAGTCCTTAACTCCAGTTCCGTGGGATCTGACGCCCTCTTCTGGTCTCTGTGGGTACTGCATGACACAGGTACACTTACATACATGCAGGCAACACACTCATACACATAAAATAAAAATAATAAATAAAAAATTTCAAACCTTTTTTAGTGATTAATTTCTTTATTACTCAGAATATTACACACCTACACATCAAATATAAATGAATATTCCTTGTGGAAATGAGTACTACCAAAAAGAAACTGCAGATTCAATGCAATTCACATCAAAATTCCAGAAGTACTCTTTACAGATATTGAAGAAATATCTTAAATTCATATGGAAGTACAAAAGATTCTAGATAGCCAAAGCAATCTTAAGCAAGAAGAATAATTCTGGAGTTATTACTACACCCAATTTCAAGTTATTCTACAGAGAAATAGAAATAAAAATAGCAAGTTGCTGTCACAAAGTGACATGTAGATCAATAGAAAATCTAGCTATAAACAGAAGCAGTTACAGCCACCTAATTTTTGGCAAAGATGCCAAAATATATATTAGAAAAAAGACAACATCTTCAACAAATAGTGCTAGGAAAACTAGATGTCTACATTGAGATGAATGAAGCTAGATTCTTATCTTTTACCCTGTATAAAAATCAACTCCAAATGGATCAAAGACTTTATTTTGATGCTGAAAATGTTGAAACTGTTAGAGGAAAAATAGGGAAAACACTTCACTTTTTAGGCATAGCCAAGGACCTTCTGAATAGGATTCCAGTTGCTCAGAATATAATGCCAACACTTGGCAAATGAGACTTTATGGAATTAAAAAGCTTCTGTATAGCAAAAGAAACAAAACAGTTAATCCAATGAAGAGACAGTCTTCAAGATGGGAGAAAACCTTTGTTATTGTGACAGGATTAATATGGGGAATATACAAAGAATTTTTTAAAGACCTAAACAAAAGAAAAGCAACCCAACTAATAAGCATGCCAGTGAAATAAACAGATCATTCTCAAAAGACAAAATATAAACGGTTAGTAGACAAACAAACAAAAGTTCATTCCTCACTAGCCATCAGAGAAATGCAAATTAAAAGTACATTGAGATTCCATCTTACCCCAGTGAAAATGACAGTCATTAAGAAAACAAATAACGACAAATGCTGGTAAGGCTATGGACAAAAGGGAACCCCTATGCACCATTGGCAAGAAACTGGTCTACCTACTGTGGAAATGCGTTTAGAGGTTTCTCAAAACCCTAAATAGATATACTATATGATCTAGCTATACCACTCTTGGGTGATTGCCTGAGGGACAAAACATCAACATGTCAGAGATATTTTCAGATCAATGTTTGTTGCATTAATTTTCACAACACTAAGTCATGGAATCAACCTAAGTATCAAAAACCAAGGAATGGATAAAGAAAATATAGTATCTATATGCAATGGAATTTTTAATCTATAAAGAAGAACAAAGTTGCACATCGTTTGTAGAAAAATGGGTACAGCTAGCGATAATCCTGTTTAGCAAATTCATCCAGGATCATAAAGACAAATATCATGTTTTCTTATTTTGAGTTTCTAAATTATACATAAACACATAAAAACATGTGTGGGCAGATCTCTGTGAGTTCAAGGCCAGCCTGATCTACATAGTGAGTGCCAGGACAGCTGGGGCTACAGGGAGACCCTGTCTCAAAAAGAACAAAAACAAAAATTCTAAAAAAATATTAGAAATGAATATGACTAGGGAAAGAAAGTAGACTAATGGTCAGGGAGAGGGCTGGGAAAGGGGAAGGGACTACAGAGGGCAATATGCTCATCATATGGAATATAATTGTATGAAATGTCCTTATGTAAAACAGCATCATGTACAATGAATATTGAATATACACAATGAAACTTAGATGAAATTTTTAAAAAGAAAGAAAGCATAGGAAAGATATATAACTTCTTTGGACAATAAAGTTTCATAATTAAAACATATATAAAAATCAACAGATTATTTCAAGATTTTAAGGCATTGAAGAGAGCTGTTATTAGTGGGAAGTAGGGGAAATCTTTGGTATAAATGGGGGAGAGAAGAGGCTTAAACTGTCAAAGAAGATGGATTTTGTTCAGAAATGCAGAAGCAGAACAACTAAGAAAGACTGGCTTAGACAGGAGAAATCTTCATTTGAGTTGTTGGCCAGGGTAGTCCAAGAGACTCACAAAATTATACAAGCTGCTAAGGGAGAACATTAATCGATGGTCCAACCCCAGCTTCAAGGCCTGAAAACCATATCAATGGCCAGCACAGCAAACAACATTAATGCAGTAGTGCCACTTCTATCTTGGGGGTAATCAACAGCTACTTAATTGGACTTAAAGCCCATTCAAGGGGAGGAAACTCATGTGTGGTACTGTAAACCTAGCCAAATACACATAGCTGGAGAGGTCAGAGATCTTAGAGAAAACTCCAAGACTGTCACATCCCTAGACAAATGTAATTTCTTGCTATATGAAAAATATGGATCCTTAAATTTATAGACAAGTATCCCAGTCACTACCCATCAGAGAAACTTCTTTTTCAAGAGACAGAGATGATTACAGAGTTCCACAATTGGTCACACACAGAGACCGTCCGTGACTTGCCCAAGTCTAAGTGGCACATCTAGGATACAACCTCTGTACCTAAGGCTCATGGAACATAGAACAAGGGATGAAGAGAACACTAATGCATCTTTGAACTCTCATCAATGAAGCTCCCTCATGCAACAGAGGGCCAGGAACACAAAAAGTCACAAATGACCAAAATGCAGAGAATAAGAGTCCACAGAGTGTGGGTCCTTAGACAAGACTCCTATATTAAAATCTACCCACCCAGGGCTCAGAGACCATTGTGGAAAAGGGGGCAGAAAGATTGTAAGAGCCAAGGAGGAGGTGCATAACCATATGGAAATAGTCCTGCAGGCACCTGGGACCCTTCTCACACAAGCCTATAGCAATGTTGTCAACATGCATAAGACCCATACAAATTTAGGCAGACAAAAACCCGTACTGTGGAAATGAACAGCAGACCCCAATCTTAGTCAAAGAATTATTGGCAGCTGATTACTACTGGGTGAGAAAGAGCTGATTTCTTGAAGGGTGAGACTAGATAGGCTGACTAAACTTCGGTGGAAGAATTTGCACTGAGGGACATCTGGGCCACTACCTTTACATGATAGGCCTTAACACAAATGACAGACTGTATGAACTCCAGAGGAAAGGGATTGTGGGAGGGGGCCAAAGGGGAAGGGATTATGAAGATGATTTTCTGTACGAAAGACAAAAATTTAATTAACAATTAAAAAAAAAAAAGAAAGTCTGGCTTAGCTCCCTAAGAAAGTGCCGTTTCTCCTTGTTTTAGATAAACCAAAAAGGTAATTAAGGGCAATGGAGAATTGAATGCGTATTTATTATCTCCCCATCCTCCAAATCTCTTAAAAATGATAGCAAAGGAGCAAAGCAGATATTGCCTCATAATGAAGAGAACACAGAGGGTCAATAAGTGGACTGTGGCTCTCATGTGCTAATGGGAGAAAGTGGGTACAAATATAATGGCAGATAACAGGGTCAGCTAACAAGGAGAGCTACTCACATTGCTCAGATCTGGAGACGTTTTAATACTTAGAAATACCCAAAACTACGTGAGGTGAGGGCTGAAAATGGAGGGCCAAATTGAGGTCCATAGAGAGATAAGCTAATTCATCTGCCCTGTGCCTTAGCGTTCGGTTCTTCTCTATATCCATACCTGAGATGATACAACAGAAACTTTATTCTTTCAGAAAAAAAAGAAGAGCGATCTGAGAAGGGATGAGGTGATGAGTGTGGGGACCAAGTCTCCACTGTGAAGTGTTCTGCATTTTGGTATTTAGAGCATCCAAAACACACCGCTGAGCTTAGTCACTCTTTAATGTAACCAGCCAGTGGACAAGCCCATTTGTGTTCATTCAGTCATTCTGAGTTCATTCTCACATATGACTGGATAATCTTGTCAATTGAGTAAAACCACAATGTGAAGAAAAATAGAAAAATAAACATGTTGATGTCTATTAGATGTTTGAGTAAATCTTAATTATCATATACCGAAACATTTTAGAAGAGAATAAATCTACAAACCAATAATAGGATAGTATAAAAATAAGTATACTGGGGCTGAAGAGATGGCTCAGCATTTAAGAGCACTAGTTGCTCTTGCAGAGGATCCAGGTTTGTTCTCAGCACCCACATGGCAGCTAACAGCCATCTGTAATTCGAGTTCCAGGGGTTCCAACACCCTCTTCTGTCCTCCACAGGCATTGCATGACACGGGTGCACTTACATATATGCAGGCAGAGTTCAATTCCCAGATCCCAGAGTAGTGCGGACTCTCTAAAGTTGCTCCCAGACCTCCATACATGTCCTGGGGCATGGGTGCACTTGCTCTCACATAATAATTAATAAATAAAACAAATGAATATAGTGTAGGAAAAAACCTCATGGATTAAAAAATATTGCAAATGGTAAAGGTACTTGCTGTGCAAGCCTGATGATCTGAGTTTGATTCCCAGGAACCAACATAAGGGTGGAAGGAGAGATCCAACTCCACAAAGTTATCTTCTGACCTCCACATGTGTGCCATGGCATACATGCCCGCAAGCACAATAAAAAAGTAGGACAAAAAATAAAGAAAAATGTCAGAAATAATAAAATATGGAAATATTATATAAAGGTCCACATCCAACTAATAAAAAAGAGAGAATTTGGAAATTAAAAAGAAACTATTAAAGAAAAAGTTGAAGAGAATATTTTCTAACTAAGAATGTGAGTCTTCCAAAGTAAAGGGACCCCTCTCTCTGTTATTGTAAAAGATCACAACTACACAATCACTGTGCATTTCTAGGACACCAGGGATTTCAAGAATTATCCAATGAGTTTCTGTAAGAAAGAGGCTATTTGTATGGCAATAACTATGAGATTGTCAAGAGACCTTTCTTGTTAGCCATGCTGGTCCCTAAAAAACAATGAAGCAACAGTTTGAAAGTCCCGGGAGAAAATTATTTTCGGGAACTCTACATCCAACCTAACAATTACCTGAATGAATGGCTGGAGAACCTGAGGTTTATTGAACTGTGCCCTTCCTTTGTTACATGGTTTACTGGAAATACCAATGGTCTGTAAAGGGCAGTATTGTTTCCCCGTTCACTATGAGATTTGCCAGTAGGTCAACTCAAAGAATAAGGGTGAGAATTAAGTGTCAGAATCAGAAAATGTATGTGAGCCAGTCTGCTATTCTTTATCCAGAATGTGTCCCTGGGCTTTTGAACACACAAAGGCAGAGTGTTGCAGAGCAAAGAAGCAGGGAGAGCCATCTATCACAGGGACTCTGGGGCAAGGGATAGACCAGTACCATCTGTAAAGGAGCATTATCAGTTGTTGAAGTAAAATACAAATAGGAAATTCCCATTGTAGATGTTGGCTTATTGGTACTGACTGAAAACATCCATTCAAATAAATTCAAATCAAAGTACAGACTCCCCTACATTCCCAATGATCTCTCTATTTTAATTTATCTCCTGAATCTCATTTAGGTATTCGTGAACCAGGCCTAGCTGTTCCTTAGTGGGAGATTGGCTCCAGGATGTACCATGAACATCAAAATCCATAGACACTCAAGTTGTTTTCATAAAATGACCCAGTATTTGCACGTAACCTATGTATATCCTTCCACATACTTTAAATTATCTCTAGATCATTTATCATAACTGATAAAATAGAAATACCATGCAGGTAGTTGGTATACTATATTATTTAGAAAGTAATGACAAGAAAAATTTCAGTACAGCCTCAATTCTTTTCCAGAATTTTTTTTTCTGCACCCGGTTGAATCCATGAATGCAGAACTCAGAGATAAGGAAGGCCAGCTGCACTTAACATGCCTGAAGATCGAGCTGCTCTGTCAGATACGAATTTCCTATCCTCAAGAAGTTTCAGTCTGCGAAGACAATGAACAGAGTTTGGTGAAAGAGAAGAATGCAAGGAAATGGAAATTTACCTTGACAAAATGTTCAGGGACAGGCTGTCCAAGAAGGTGACATTTCACAGTGAGAGCAAGGAGGCACATAAGGTGCTGGTATGATATGTGGGGCTTGGAAAGAAAACACAACAGAGGTGCAAATACCCCCAAATGGAGAACGCTTGCAGGGTTCAGGGCATAGCTGAATATACTTCAGCTGAAATACTGGGCTGAAGTTGGGGAAAGGACCTACAATAAAACATTGGCCTACTCACTGTTGTAAGAAATTAGAACGAAATCCAAAATGTAATGAAAAGTGTTTTCAGAGTTTAATTCCATGAGGGGTATGAACTGACACCTCTGCCTGGTTTTATCTGTCTTAAGTCCTCACCCTGTGCTTGTTCCCCAGACGTCTCAGAATTAATGGATATCATCATCTTACCCCCCAAAGTTCTACTTCTTTCTATGCCTTCCTTCTCCTTCCTTGCTTTTCAAATATTTATTGAAAATCTATTCTGTCAAAATACTTCATGAGTCCCACAGTAGTCAAATGTCAAAAATGCTGCTCTCTACATATTTTATTTCCTCACCCCCACACATCCAAGCAGCAAGTATACTCTGTGGTCTGTACTGAGAAATACCTCTCCAGTTCTGCCTAGGTCAGGCTTATATTGCTGCTCATTAATATCAGTAATATTTGATATAGATTACTGCTACTTCTAACAATATTTACCACAGGGGTTCAGCAGTTAAGAGCACTGACTAGTTTCAAATCCCAGCACCCACATGGAGGCTAACAACCATCCGGAACTCCAGTGCCAAGAGATCCAAAGCCCTCTTCTGTCCTCCATGGGCACTCCATGACACAGGTACACTTACACACATGCAGACAAAATACACTTAAAGCTAAAAATAAAACAAATTTAAATGAAAAAATTTCACCACAAGTATTTCTAACACAAACAGGGCTTCCTAGGCTGCAGACTTTGTGCTATGCAGTTTACACAGATGAACACAGAGAACTGTCACAAAGTTCCTGAAAACTACAGAATACAACACATACGTCAGCATGTGTTCTTTCTGGAAACTGTCCTCCTCTGTCTTTTCCAACCCATCTGCTTTATTTTATTGATAGATTAATTACCCTCCTAACAAAGCTCTGACCACTCATGGTCCCTTAGCGTTCTGCAAACAGTATCCTGAGTCACTGTACTCAAATCAATATATTTTGCAATTTTCCTATTGCAATAATTCTCAACTGTGGTCTGGGCACTTCCAGGTAATCCTAAAAAACCCTTTAGGGGATCCATAAATCAAAGCTGCCTTCATAATAATAAGGTGATATTTTCTTTTTACCCACATCCTTTCATGAATGTACAGTGGAGTTCTACAGAGGCTACATGGTATGGAATACCATAGCAAACTGAGCATAGAGGCAGATATCAGAACCCAGCCACCTTCTCTGAAGCTAGACATTAAAGAAATATGAGAAAAATATGAAGCAGCACTATTCCCTTACTTTTGTTTAGAGAAATTATCAAAGAAGACCAAGGTTTTACCAAGTGGCAGAAAGTAGGAATATGAGAAGGTAAGTCTCCAGATCATATACCTACTGGCCTTCAGATAAGGCTGTTCAAGGGTTAGGATAGGTAGAGTGAAAGAAGTAACAGTCATGTTGTGAGAAGTTCCACAGTGAACATTTGGAACTTGTGCTTTAAGCCTTAATATATAGCCTGGAGGGATTTCAAGCTCCATGGTGAAACCTCATGTCTAACCAATATGTCATCTAAGTGACTGTTAAAACAGCTGTTGATATAGACTGGCATCCTTTAACATGGGATGGAAGACACTGATAAAATTACCTACAGATACCTGAGAGCAAAGGAGAGGCAATTGGGAATACAGTTGTGGGTCCAAAGGAGCCAGGGGTCAAAATGAGTACATGACAATGTACTCAAGGCCATTTTAAGCCCACATTAAGCAGCAGCAAAGAAATCAGGCATAAAAAGGTCACACCCAAGTTTTGGAAAAAATATATTTAGAATATTTGAATAAAACATTTATCAAAACCTATTTAAAACAACTCTAACAACTTAATAGGAAAAACACAACCCAATAAAAATGGCAGAACGCCTGAACAAAAAGACAAGGGGCTGGAGAGATGGCTCAGCAGTTAAGAACACTGGTTGTTCTTGCTGAAGACCTGGGTTCGAATCCAAGCACCCACATGGCAGCTAACAACTCTCTGTAACTCCAGTTCCAAGGGATCTGAAAGCCTCTTCTGTCCTCTGAGGGCATTGCACGACACGGGTGCACTTACCTACACGCAGGCAATACATGTATACACATGAAAAAAAAAGATAAGTGGCAAGTAGCTTCTTGAAAATACATTCAACATTATTAGTCAGGGAAATGCAAGTTAGAAGACAATATAATACCATTGAATTCCTTGAATTAATGAATGCAACCTACTCTGTTGAGCAGAACCACCAGCAGGGTGTCATGGTTGGCCTTGGTTGTCAACTTGACACACCTGGGAACAGGGAACTTTAATTGAGCTGAGCGCAGACCAGAGGTGCTCTAGTAGGCCAGTAAGCAGTGTTCCTTCCTGGTCTTTGCTTCAGTTTCTGCCTCCAGGTTCCTGTCCTGATCTCCTGCCCTGACTTCTCTCAGTGGATTACGATATGGAAATTGTAAGTTGAAATAAACTCTTTCCTCCCCAAGTTGCTTTTGGTCAGTGTTTTATCACAGCAACAGAAACTAAATTAGAACAAGCAGGGACTACTTTGTGAGCATACCCAAAGTCAAATACTTTATTCTCATATTTTGTCCTCCAAAATCAAATGGGTGCTAATGAAGTGGCTTGCCAGGTAAAGGTGCCTGCTCTAAGTTTGAAGACCTGAGTTTGAGCCCAGGATCCATCCACATGGTAGAGAGACTGACTCCTACAAGCTGTCCTCTGACCTACACACACACACACACACACACACATTGTGGCAACTGCACCCTCCAATCAATCAGTCAATCAATCATCAATCAATCAATCAAGTAAATAAATGTTATATAATTATAAATATTATAATAAATATATAAAAATGAAGTGACCTGAGGTCTTAAGTTCCAGAATAAACTCCCAGAGTTGCTGTGAGAGATTTTAAATCTCTAAGGGAAACAATTCTGCCAGGCACCACATAAACTATTAGCCTGAGGCAGACCGCAGTTCCCATAGTAGATCAGGCTATACATAGTTTTGTAAAGTTTGGATATTTAGCAATTGCCCTGATTAACCAAGCATGGTCAGAGCATCAATGTGGAAGAGGCGATCTGATTCTAAGGTATAATCTGATTCCAAGTTCAGCAGTATTCTGCAGGCTTGCACAATCCATGAGTAATTATAATTATTTAGTAAATTAGTAATTTTTCTCTCAATACACATCTGTTTTGGAAAAATACCACTCAATTGTCTGTAACTATGCATGAAGTTGGTTTGTCTTAATTACGTAAACAATTGTAGAGACACCAAGGACTCTATGAACAGAGATAGTTGTTTAGAAATCCTGGCTCTGGAAGGTTTCTGTCCTATTTCTCAGGCAGCCAATAATCTATAAAGTATAGAGGAACTGACTCAGGTGTACAAACTGGGGTCAGATTCAGGATTCAGTACAGGTTCCCCTCAGCATAAAGCCTGTGCACCTGACCTACTCGGAGTGTGTAGGATCCTTCAAAGCAGCTTCTGGAGGCAGGCCCCCAAGAGAAGGCAGATGGCCCAGAAGAAGACAGATTTCCCTTAGGGTTAAGAGAGGGTAGCAGGAGGTCACAGGAAGAAGAGGGGTGAGTGACCCTGCCTATTTCTGACCACTAACTATTCCCAGAAGGGAAATTTACATGGGCATTAAGTGACTTTATTCGGGGTTCCATGAGACCTAGGAATTCCCCCACATTAAAACCAGATAAAAGGATCTGGAGAGATGGCTTAGCAGTTTGTTTCCCAGTACCTACTTGGTGGCTAACAACCACCCTAACTCCAGTTCTAGGGGAATCAGATGCCCTCTTCTGACCTCTGTAGACAATGACACATGGGTGCATGTACATACATGCAGGCAATACACTTGTATGCATAAAATAAAAATAAATAAAATATTTTTAAAAAATAGAAAAAAAGCAAATAACTCAGAAGAGGACTGGTTCTTGATTTCCAGTCTTTTGCTTATAGAGCATTTCTGGATTTTTATTCCAACGTCAGCATACTTGAAGGAATGACAGTGTGACCCTCTTCCTGTCCTGAGGATCTGTAGGTATTTTCTCCACTATTATGCACATATTACCATCCTCTTAAGAGGTCAGGAAAGCCCTTCATTTCAAAATCTGATTTATCTGCATCCATAATCTTCCTGTTAGCTGGGCAATCTGCATAATGATGTGGCATGAAACATTCTTAACTAGGCTTTCCAAAACATAGAAAGAAGCCTCCAGAATAATGGAAAGCATTAACTGTCTTAAGCAGGAACCCATTTGCCGATTAAATTCGCTGAGAGGTCAGCTTGCAGCTGCCACCGTGTTGCAAGCCTCACATGTCACCTACTGTGACATCTCTTGAGAAGAGCCAGGTCTTTTCCAGTCTGCTGAGTCTCTGTTTCAATTAGAATAGATTTAAGAGTCCCCAAGCTCTAGTTTCTAGGTGGCCTTGCATAATATTATTAATAATTCAGTCATACCTGTGCTGATAACAGATCACATTCCCACCACCCTACACAGACAGAAAGGCTGGAACAGAGTAAAGGAGTGCCCTATGGCTAATTTCCTCAGCAGGTTCATATCTGATTGACATCCATTTATCTAATTGCCACTAGTCGATTTAATTTCATTTTGTTGGCTTAAAATAAATGGGAAAAACCTGTTTACTTTAAAAATATTTGGCTCATTCTTTCTCATTGCCCGAAGACTGTTAAGATATTCCATTCCATGCAGTGAATCTTATAATTTATCAGTGTTCATTCACTGAATTCATTTCAGCTGAACCTCACTACTTACAATTTGAAGTCTAATATAAAGTTTAATCTTTCATTGCAAATAATTTCATTTTCCTGTGAGCCAAGTAATGAGGAGGGCAGCAGGGTGTTCACTGGGAATTTCAGAAAGTTTTACAGACAGACATTTGAGAGAAACCGTGCTCTCATGGGTTCTCATCTACTTTGATTGTTTATGAACTGTGATACCCAGAGTAGGTTTCTTCACCCAGCTTTTAGACAAGGATATAATATGCTTTGGGTGCAAAATTTAGGGTGGTTCTCACTCATTGGATTGTGCAAATATAGATACGATTTGTGTGACACCCTCATCCCCCCACGTGTCTCATTCCTTAAATTTGGTACAGTCAGCTTGCAGCTTGCCTCACTTGGCTTTTGGTCTCAATCTCTGAGCATTAGATGCCTCATCTGCAAAAGAAGGCTGATGATAGCGATTTTACCCATGGCAGTATAGTGAGAATGTCATGAAATCTTTAATGTAAAGCACTGAGCATCCTGCACATGCTCAACAGTGTTACTATTAATTATATATCATGTGCATTATATGATTTGACCATACTTCCCCAAGCTTTCAGAAGTTTTTATTTTTATTTTAACATTTATTATGGTTAATTTTTCAGTTTCACATATGTACACTTTTGCATAGCGATCATTCTTGTCTACCTACCACCCCTGTCCTCTCTCTCTCTCTCTCTCTCTCTCTCTCTCCCTCATGTTCGTGTCTATTTGTTTTTTGACCCACTAAGATTAACCAGGGCCCGCTGTGTGACCATGTTTTTGGAATTAGCCTGGTGGATGCAGCAGAGGGTACACAACTAAAGCAAACAATCCCTCATCTCCCATGGAATCTATGGCCAGCTAACAGTTCAGAGGGGAAGGGTAGATCCCCATGAATACCCCTGCCCCACGTCCTTGATGATTGTTGGTAGGGCTGGTCTTGTGTGGGCCCAGTGCAGGAAACTATACTTGGTGTGTATTGATGATTAAAAAAGTTGTATCAAGTAGAGGGAATAGGTGTTTTGTAGTCCTTTACCCTATCTTCTGGCTCTCTCATTCTTCCTGGCCCTTTTCCAGAATGTTCTCTGAGTCTGAGAGAGAGTAATATAAGTGACTTAGAATAGTTTCTTTCACTTCTCTTTTTAAGAATAAAGCAAGACATTATTAGCATGTTCCCCAAGCCCAGTATGGTTTGCCTCTTGTCTACCTTTCAACAACATCTCCTAATGCTCTTTCTGAAAATTTTCTGTACTCTGATGACAATGTTCTATTGGTGTCTTGAGGGCATCATGCTCTACATCCTCCCTCTGTCTGCCAGGGAGCCTTCATGCAGGCTCTTTCCAGTCTAAAATGCTTCCCATCCTGTTTGCATCATTAACTCTGGCCTACCCTTCATACAGTTCAGTCATCATTTCCTTAGTGCTAGATAAGATCTCTCTGTGAATGACAGTGGTACTTGGGTATTCATTTGTCCGATATTTGATTGCTATCTACCCCATTAGATAAGTTCCAAAAGGGAATGGATTTTGTTTTGATCAACAGCTTACCATCCCTATGCAATCAGTGTGTACAAATAGCATAATGTATAAAAATAATATTTTCATTGCCCTTCCTGTGAGAAGCACATCTTTCCCAGGGGCTAGTGCTACTTCCCATGGACGGAACATTCCCTTCTGTATTGACAATGTGTCCTGCTTGTTTTTCCTCACAGTGAACTCTAAATGCCTCCTCCCACTCCATTGCCCACTTGTCTTACTTCCTTTCACACAGAGCTACATCCCTTTGTGTATTTATTGGCTTGATTGGATATGCACAATGACTAAAGTCACATTCCTTACACGTAGGATTCCTCCAGCAGAGTGTGGGGAAGAAGAATTGCACTCAGAAGCCTCAGATTTAAGAAAGTGAATATTAAGTTTCCTGAGGGAGCTATGGGATACGCTAGGAAGTGATCTGTCATTTGAGGAATCAGTTGGCACTTCCTGAATGAGGGATCTCTCTTCTCTCTTCTCTCTCTCCCTTCTCCTCTCTCTCTCTCTCTCTCTCTCTCTCTCTCTCTCTCAGATTGACATTGTTTTCCTCAATCATTCTTCACATTATTTTTGAGACCAGATCTCCTGCTGAACCTGGAGCTCATGGATTTGTCTAACTGGCTAACTAGCCACAGAGATCCTCCTGGCTTCAGCTCCTAGTACAAGAATTGTAGGTGCACATTCTGATGCATAGCTTTTTAGATTGGTGCTGGGGATTGAACTCAAGTACCCATTTCACTCACCGAGTGGCATTTCACTCACTGAGCCATCTCTCCATCTCCCTCGAATGAGGGGGTCTTTTGAAGCTAACACCTGAAGATGGGTTGGAGTTATCTATATGAAGAGTGGAGGGGTGAGAATGAGTATTGAGGGAAAGGACAGAGGAAGGATATTGAGGTATTCTTTTGCTTTTAGGATCAGAGCACTCTGTAATCTCTTTTATTCTTTCAACTGCTCATTTGTTTATTTGCCCCTGTATTTACTTCTAACAAACATTAAGTCCCTCCCCTGCCCCAAATATTACCCTGATATGCAAATAAAATTGTAAGACAAAAGCCAAGCCTCATATATGCTCTTTTGTGAGCTACAGAGTGATAAGCATAGATCCTGTCTATAGACAAGAAATGTTGCTAAAAATACACCATATGTTCAGCTCCTAAGCAGATACCCATAAAGGTTTCCTTTTAGGCCATTTTTAGAATGCAGCTGTCCTATGCAGCCCTTTTTTTGCTCAGGAAGGAAGGGCATTCTAAAGACAAAACCAAGTTGATATTTGACTCAAAGATTATTTGTGGTTTCAGAAGCATAGTACAAGTCAAGTGCTTTAAATAAAAACAATGTTAAGTAAATGTTTGTTCATTACCAGTAGCCTTACTGCCTACTTGAGATGGTAGGAGAAGACACAGAGAAAGGACTGAGGCTTAGGCAACTGCCTAAGGAAGAGAAGATCCTTGGGGATACGTGTCTCTCAGTGTGACTGACAATGTAATTCAAACTTTCAAACTAGTCCAAAACCCAAATCAGAAGCCTGCAAGAATGGAGAGAAACAGAGGTTAGTATATATCACCAGGGAAGACTGGAATTCCATTTTCGTCTTAGCCCTCTTTACTCTTTTACTTCCCTCCTTCCAATGATTTTCCCCCAAATCTGTCTTCTATATTTCCTTTTGATCTTTCCCCACAGGACCCCACAGTGTACAGTGCAAAATAGGTTGATGCCTGTTTTGAAATGGGAAAATGAATTCGACATGAACAATTTAAGGAACTTGGCCTTAGTTTCAAATACTTGAGTTGATGATTCTTGTTTAAGGACTACAAGCTAAGCAAGCCATTTAATGAATTGATAAAAGGCCTTAAGAGTCATGTGATGAGCTACCCGCATTATGCATTTCCTGTGTTGTACAGAGGTAGAACGGCCTCAGTGCTTTCCACTTGCTTCTTATATCATCCTTGGTGAGGATTTTAGTCCAGGGGAACCCAATTCCAAACATGTGAGGTTATGAAGAGTCAGAGAGAAAAATGACCTGGTGGAGAGCAGGTGGGGTTTTGAGAGACAGTATTAACTATGCATATATGAAATCACAACAAGCATAACTATCATAAATATTTAATTTCTAATGTTTGAAAAAGAAGATTCTCTTGAAGGTTGATTTTAATGCATATGTAAATTAATTATAATCCATGACATTCCTTGCACAAATCATTATTTCAGAAAATGATGCAATCATTTAAAACCAATATTGATATTTTGAATGTTACAATACTTTTAGAGATTTATATCAATAAATAAGGTCCCAGCAAAGACTTTCCCTCATGAGCAAGATGAAATGAAAAATACTGGCCACATGGCTTCACTCTGTCATTCTTGTATAACTTGGGTTCAGAGGTGACCAGTCATAGGGTCCTTTGGGAAGTGGTGGTTAGGATGGTGGCAGTTTACAATCTTTCTCAACTACATCCTGGCACCTCATTTATTACACGTTAAAATGTTAATGATCTTTTAATTTTTCTGGGCACCATTTCTCATCTCTGGCCATCTTTTCCTTTAGTATATATCTATGGCAATCTCCAAATTTGATCTTTAGTACAATTATCTTTGAAAAAAAGTCTTTAAGGATCCTGGCAAGGAATAATGGCCATGTGCTATGCATAAGTAAAGGAAGGGATTTTATGAACAACAAGCTGCTTTGTTTGGCTGCCTCATGACACAAAGAAATAGATTTGGAAGACCAACTAGGAACTCCAAGGAGACCTGGCAGGAGTTGGCACATCTGCTGCAGTTCAGAGCCTGAGCACTTAAAGCACTTCTCTAGCTCAAAATGATATTCTTAACTTGTTCACCACTCTCAGATTAGAGTCAACAAGGGCTTCTACAAAGGCCATTATCTAGATATTCCAAGTAAAGCACAAATTTTATACAAGGTTAGGGTGTCTTTTCTTCCTTCCTGTTCATTCTCTATATTGACTTTAACAGAAAACACCATGCTTGTACTTCTTACTTCAAATGTCTTTACCTATCTTCATGACCATCAATCTGAGCCAAGCCACCATCATTTTTCATCTGGGTAGTCACAATCACCATCTCACTAGTTTTCTACCCTTTAGTTTTGTCTCTTGACATCTATTACATCTGCTAAGTATCCAGAGAAAACTTTTTTTTAGGAAAAATGAGTCAGAGTACGCTGTTTTTCTATATAAAACCCTCCAGTGTCTTCTCATTATGTTGAGCAAAAAAATCAAAACTGCTCACTCTGACATTTAACTAGAAACATTCTTCCCACAGACTTTGCATACCTAGCCTTTTCTCATTCACATATCACATTCCCCTTGCAGTGGTTTGAATGAGAATGACCCCCATAGACTCCAAGTATTAACATTTTGTCCTCAGTTGGTGGTGCTATTTTGTGAGGTCTTAGAATGTGTGGTCATGCTGGAGGAAGCACTTGGGGTGGGCTTACAGAGTTCTTAAGCCTTGCCAGGTCTCCAGTCACTCTCTGCTTCCTGTGCCTGCTTGAAGATGTGAGAGCATAGCTTCTGCTCCTACTCCAGCCAACTCTGCCATCATGCCTCCCCACCATGATGGATTCTTGCCCTCTGGAATTGTAAGTTAAATAAACTCTTCCTTTCATAAGTTCCCTTGGTCATGGTGTTTCTATCACCACGAAAAGCAGCAGAAAAGTAATTAACATACCCCTCTTACCTGATCAATCTAAAGAAGTCATCACACACACAGAGACACACAGACACACACACACTCATACATCTGAAGATTTATGATATATGCTCCTCTATTATTTCTTCAGAACAATCACCACCATGTGAAATTTCAGCAACCCTAGCAATAAATCTCCACCATAAAGATGTTGCTCTTCCTGTGAACTTCAATAATGACTAGCATGGTAAGATATACCCATGGGTACAACAGTGTCATGAATGTTATGGGGGTAATCTACCAATTTCTGCCAAGATTTAAGTTCATTCCGTAGGAGGAAATGCTGTCCAGTACTGTAAATCTGGCTTAGAACCCATGGCTGGGGAGCCCATAGTCCCAAGGGTGAACTTACTATTATTATTTTGATAAATGGACATAGTATCAAGCTGTCCTCTTAATTCATATCTCAGTACCCATAGATTAGTACATCTCTCAAACATCATCAGAGAAGTTGCTTTGTATAGTGGATCATGGTTAACATAGAAACTCACAACTGGACACCCAACTCCCAAGGCTCCTTAGGCTTAGGAACCATTTGGAAGTGGGGGCAGAAAGATTTAAGAGCCAGAGTTTGGGGAGGACTGGAGTAATAGTGTCTTCTGTACAGAAGAACTGCACTCATGAATTTATAGAAAATGTTGTTTACTGCACAAGACTTTTACAAGAGCAAGCCAGTCAACATTCTAACATGGAAGGGGAAGGAGTTCATGAGCCCCCACCCCTTAATGAGGAATTACTGACAACTGATGGTTTCTGAGAGAGATCAGATTTCTTTGAGGGTGTGGCCCCTGGTACATCAACCACACTCTAGTGACATCTTTGAGTATATAGGTAACACAAATTGGAGAGGGTGGATTATAAAACTACAAAAAAGAAAACAAAGTTGAGAGGCATGAAGAGTGGAAGGTGGATCTGGATGGAGTTAGAAGAAGACATGGGGGACAAATAGGATCAAAATACATTGTATGCATATATGAAATTCTCAAAAGAATCAATAAAAATATGATATTTAAGAAAAAAAGATGTTGTTCATTTACCTGAATTTAGTTGTTACTGTCAGGTGCAAACCTAGAGAAGGAATATGCTCTGGTCATTATATTTGTTTAATGTTCAGTCCTGGATTCAGTGGTCTTTGTTCCTTTGCAAGTTAACATTCTCTTTGATCCATATGTTTTGCTGTATTGTGATTTAACAACATAAAAACAAATTGCTGTTAGCTGCTTCCCTTCTGCCCAAGTTCTTGTGACTGTCTTCTTCTTGCTAATATGTAAACATTATTCACTAAAACAAAGGCAATCTCTGTTTTTACATTGCCGCTCTACCTTTCTCATTACTGTTTGCAAAGTGTCTCTTTTTTTGGCACTAGTTTGAAACCCAGGGCATTGTTTGTACTAGGCGCCTACTCCACCACTCAGCTGCATTCAAGCTGCAATGAAACTCTTTAAGAAAACTGGATGCCTCACTCCTCTGACTGTATCTCATGATTCCAGGAATGGCAAAGTCCTGTTTTTAAAAAGTATATTTGTGAGAACCCTGACTTTCATTTTGGGATCTATTTATGTTCCCCTTAACCTGAACACTCCTTGAAATCAGTGCCTTAGTTGATCAGTGGTAATGGAAATCAATAATTTTATTCACTTTGAAGTGGTTTATACAGCATCCAACTCTTAGTTAGGACCTAAGTGTGTATTATCACATGCCACATTATCCACAAGAAGGAACTAATATTTTTAAAAAGTTTTAGATTTTTGAGTTATTCAAGATTTTCTCCTACGTAAAAGAATCCAGCAGAAAGCCTAACCCGATGTTCCCTTTTTTATTAAGAGAAATTCTCTTCCTTTGAGGGTATAGTAGTTCTCATCATAAGTCTAATTAAATGATATCAGGTATGCAACTTAGGCGCACTTGACTGAGTGCGGCAGAGAAAAAAGACTCAAGGGATTTCCATACATTCTTCTTCATCTGCCTTCTTTGCTGTTCGACTCAACGTCTGGCATATGACTGACATCCAATATCCATGGAATCAGTGGCTGAATGAAGGCAGCTACTACGTGGCAGAGATGCTATTCTGAGCAGATTTCCCTGCTTAAGAGTCCATGTTCCATGGCTAGACTACCCTGAAGTCTCTTGTTCAAGTAACTGATGGGATGTTTTCTGCTGCCACTCTTTGGCCCTTGCTGCGTATTCTTCTGGATTGTCATTATCTGTGTTTGTATCTTTCTCATCAAGGACCTTTAGTTGTTCTCACAGAGTATCTGCTTCAGGCCAGAATCATTTTATGTACAGCATGCCATATGAGCCCAGAGCCAAAAGTAAAACATGTCCTGCTCTTACTGTTTAGCAATTATTGTATATAAGCAGGAAATTCATTTGGTAGATAAGAATCTTCACTTATAGAGATGTGCAAAGTCATGTATAAGGACACACAATGCATGTCAGGAATGATATCAGAATACTATCACCTTGGTTTCTTTGCATTTTTTAATATTTTTTAAAATTATTTTTATTTTTTAAATAAAATTCGTGTATTGCCTGCATGTGGGCAAGTGCACACATGTCATGCAATGCCTGTGGAGGACAGAAGAGGCTGTTGGACCCCCTGGAACTGGAGTTATGGACAGTTGTTAGCTGCCATGTGGGTGCTGGGATTTGAACTCGGGTCTTCTGCAAGAACAGCCAGTGTTCTTAACTGCTGAGCCATCTCTCCAGTCCAGGTTTCTTTACATTTTTAATAAATAAAATAGGTTAAAAATTCATTGTTCATTGCCTGGCTCCCAATCAATATTCCAATACTACAATGACTGCCGAAGTCAGCCATTTTAACCTTTTAGCCAAATCTTATATCATAATGTAAACACGAACAGATCTAAGGTAAAAGAAAGCGAGCCCTGTGATGAACTAAAAATAACACGTTTGGGTTTCCTTGCCTTTCATTCAGTCCTGTTGTTATAATTGCTGCTTAAGATTGCAAAGGATTTAACAATAAAGTGCTTAGCAACTTGACACCAGTGAATGCATGCCATCTTGCAATCTACCTTTGCTTTTCAGAGATACTGCCTAAAATTTGGGGAATTAGAATCTCCTCTCCATCTCACCTGTCCTCCCACTCCCAACTCCACCTTTCCTCAAAAACATATAATCTGGTCCCCCTGCATTTTTGTATGTTTAGGCTCCATCAAGGAATCAATTATGAAAATGACAGAACTGCCAGAAAGAATTAGGAGCGCAGCACTTAACAATCTGTGACTTCATTGAGGAGCAGGAAGGCAGAGGAAGAACACGGCTGAAAAGAAGCATGCTCCAGGCTTTGCACTGTCTACCACTCGTTGAGAATGGTTTTACCAGTCTTTCCAGACATAACTACTCGGCGACGTTTCTTTCCACAGAACAGGCAGGACTTTTGTCTTTTATCTAAAGTTGGTAATACTAGGAATAATGAGGATAAGAAGAAGATGATCCCTCCTACTCACTACTGAGAGAGGACCAAGTGCTCACTATGCTAAGCTTGCCCCCCAGCTCATGGCACCCCCACTTTAGTCCTTTAAGGACTTCCCATGCCTTTTAGAAATAAGTCTAAATGTTTTAACCAAGTTTATGGGACCCCATTAATCTTTGTCTCTCTCTGAATCTCATATCACTTTGCATGTTTCTGGAATAGCTTCATTTTATTTGTGTTCAAATTCTTTTGGGTCTTCCTGTGTTTTGTTGGTTTCTCTTGTGTTTTGAACTTTAAATATGCTCCTTTTTATTCTGCTCTTCACCTGGCTAACTCATTCTTCCTTCCAAGACCTCTCTCTCTCTCTATTTAATATTTTATTAGTTTTATTTTATGTGCAGGGGTGCTTTGCATGCATGTATGTAAGTGCACCACATGTATGCAGTGCCCACAGAAACTGGAAGAGGGTGTCATATCCCTTAGAATTAGAGTTATGGATGGCTCTTAGCTGCTGTGTTGATGCTGGGAATTGAACCCAGGTCCTCTGGAAGAAGAGCAAGTGTTCTTAACCACTGTTGAGCTTAACCACTCCAGCCCCAACTATATTTTTATTAGAACGTTTGCCTCCAGTTCTCTAAAGTAGGTATGCTTCTGTTCTTTGCTTCCCTGTCCACTATACTTTCTAAATAGTTGCTTAAGTGCCTATTAAATATGTACTTTGTTATGGTCTGTATGTAAAATGTCCCCCACAGGCTCAGGCTGTTAATATTTGGTCCTAGCTGGTGGTGCTGTTTGGGAGGTT
Organism: Nannospalax galili; assembly: GCF_000622305.1. NCBI lineage: Eukaryota > Metazoa > Chordata > Mammalia > Rodentia > Spalacidae > Nannospalax > Nannospalax galili. The sequence continues at coordinate 239,938 of NW_008358342.1, read as the reverse complement.
GTAGAACCTTTGAGAGGTTGGGCCTCACAGGAGGAAGTGGGCTGCTGTGTGGTAGGCCTTGAGGTTTAAAGCCCACCCTGCTCCTGTCCTCTGTCTATTTCCTGATTCTTCCAGGTGCAAGCAAACAGTCTCAGCTCTTACTGCCACAGCTCTCATCATCATGCCTTCTTCACCATGATGGACCCATCTCTCAAACCTGAACCCAAACTAAACCCTTCTCCACTTAGACTGCTTCTTGTCAGATGTTTGATCACAGCAACAATAAAAGTAACAAATACATGCCTTTTCTACCAGATTTGGCTTCTGTGAAGATTGGCACCATTCCTGATTCACAGTTGTCTTACTAGCATCTAGCTGAATGCCTGACACATAAAACGACCCTGAATAAATGAATGGAAATCAATTACATGCAAAACTTACATGAGTGCTCTCATTTCTTAGATGAGGAAACAGGTTAAAAGGGGTTAAATACGTTGCCCAAGGATGCACAGTTAGCAAATTGAGAAGCTAACCTTGAACTCGAAATGATCTCCCATACCCACAGTCACAATCACACTACAGCATTTGCCTTTGTAAAATTTCCTATAGATATCACAGAAAAAATTAAAAATTGGTATAGACTATTTATCTTTAAGAAAAAAAGGCTGCCAACATCCAGGCATCTTTCTCTCTTCTGACTTCAGTGTTGCATAAAAGAAACTGGGTGCTTTTGCCTTTTTCTATACCCTGCATGTGATGGTGTACTCCCTGAAACATGGCTTTCAACTATAGGAGGTAGTGGATAGCAGACAACCTATAGCATTACCTTCCCACAGATCTACATAGAAAAAGAGAAAGTGAGTTTATCACGTTCCTAGACAGGTTGCCCAGGCAACAAAGACAGAGCCAGAGCAATAGCCTACCCAGCCGAGACCTGCATTGTATCTCCACATTCTCCCAGACCGATGCTCACTTCTGTTGGGCAGCATCCAACTGTGCTAGCACACCCTTTTAATGGAGTGCCACAGAAAGACTCACCTGGACACAGAGAGTAAAAACAATAGCTCAAGATTCTTACTATGTGATTAAGTGAGAGGTTCCTGCTTGATCTATAGACTATGTCAGAATAGTAATCCTACAGGTGAAAAGCCCAATAGTTATAATTTTGTAGCTTGTCATTAAGAAAAAATGGTCATTGAATTATACATTCATTAAAAATAGTTTTTAGATAATGGTGACTTCTGACACAGCCTGCTTGTTAATAGCTGTGACGCCTTCTGAAGCATCCTCCTTATGAATTTTTTTCATATACACAATGGGCTTATAAATATGAGTAATTACCAAAGACACTTCTGTAAAAAGCGAGAAAGTGTATGTAAAGTACATAATTTGTAAAATATAACTAGCATTTAAATGAAAATCATAGTAATTATTATGGTTTCTGAGAAGTCAGATAGAGCAAATTACATTCTCTTCCCTTGGATCTATTTGTTGACTTAAATTTAGAGACGAGAAGGAAATTGGAAATTGACATCTTATTTGTTTCTTTAACTCATAACAGGGGCTGCAAACTCCTCCTGGTGTGGGCCTTCTTTTCCACACACTCAGCCTTTACCCAGCAGAATACAGTGAGAGATAACAGTGGGCACTGAGGAAATGCTGTTGAAGCTTCAACCATACTATGTGTAGACAGGGTAAAACAGTGTAGGATTTGAATCTCTGAAGGAAAATGTATACCCCTGAGAGCCGCTAAATGGGTTCTTTGGGAAAGGCAGTAACAATATAGCACCTGATTATACCGTTCAGATGTACGTTCCAGCTGAGTTATCTCAGCAGAGGTGCCACTCTTTGCTACCTGGCTGCATGTCTGTAAGTCTCTGTTAGAAGACATCTTTCACAATGGCTTTCTGGTGCATGTGTACACAAGAGGAAGAGGCTGGCCACTCAGAGAGCTCCAGACGAGGATGAAGCTTCCTCCAGCTTGTTCCCAGCCTCTAGCACTACTGTGCGTATATATGTATGCATATATATGTATATATGTGTGTACTGATGTCTGTGTGTACTGATGTCTGTATGTGTATGTGGATGGGGAGTGAGTGGATACAGTAGTAAAATCCATTCATCTTAAAAAAATCCAGACACCTTTAATTCTATTAGAAAATTGTTCTTCAGGCACAACTTAAAAAATTTAAAAAAATATTCTATCCTTTGACCACCAAAACCTGTTTTGGAGGAAATTAAATGAAAGGCAGGAGAAACCTCCCTTCAGGTTATTGGTCAGTGTAGTCCAAGAGACTCCCAAAATAACACAGGCTATTGCCACAGTCCTTGATTACCTTCCCAAACTTGAAGGTAAGACTCTATTGATGAAGACAGGACATATTTGGGACATAGGACTTGGAGCAATCGAGTTGGAACTGGCCTGGAAGCCTCCTCCCTGGAGACTAGCTCTCATAGTATCAGAAGATACTATACAAACTGCCAAGGGAATAAATCAATCAGTGGTTCTACCCAGCTAAAAAGCCCAATAACCACAACAATGACTGGTACAGCAAGCTGTCTCTATTGGTGCAGTAGTGGCACTTTTATCTTGGGGGTAATCAACAAGCTGTCTTATTGGAATTAAGGCCCACTCAGTGGAAGGAAACTCATGTGTGGTACTGAAACATAGCCAAATACACAGGGCTGGAGAGGCCATAGATCCTAGAGAAAAACCTACTTTTGCTATATCCCTAGACCAATACAATTTCTTACTTTATTCTAAATATGTATCCTTACATTTACAGACAGGTATACCTGTTATTTTTCATCAAAGAATCTTCTTTTTGCAATAGTTCAGGAAGTGGTCAAATGCAGAGAGTAAGTATCTGTGAGATGCTTAACCCTAAGTGAAACATCTTCAGTGCAACCTCCACACATAGGATTAATACATCTCTCAATTGTCACTAGAGAAGTTTCCTTATGCAGCAGATGGTGATTAACACAGAAACCCACAATTGGTCAATGTGCAGAGAATGTGAGAGACCACAGGGTGCTTATCTCTGAATAAGAGACCTTTTTCAAACCTCTGCCCTCCCAAGGCTCAGGGATCATTACAGAAGAGGAAGTGGAACGATTGTAAGAGCCAGAGGGGGTCGATGACCACAAGGAAGCTGGTCAGACACTCACATGAATTTACAACAATGGCCATATCAGGCACAAGTCCTATGCAAGCTCTAATCAGACAGAATCCCAGCATAGTCATAGGGAAATACTTAAAAAATTCCAACCCAACCTAAGGAACTTTTGGCAACTGATGACTGCTGGAAGAGGGAGAGACAGTGCCTTACAGGGATGGGACTCTTAGTGGGCCCAGTGAATGAATCCACACTGAAGGACATTAGGGGACAAGAATCAGACTTTATAGGCTGCATTATATACATATACATGTATATATATACATGTATATGTATATGCATATATATGTATATATATGAGTACATTAAGTTGGGGGGGTTGGGAGGAAGTGCAGGTAGGGGAGGGTATCTAAATACCATCAAACTATTATTGTATGAAAATTGCACAATAAAAAAGTAGAAAACAAAACAAGCCCCCCACCCAAAATGTGTAAATGACTATATTTCTGTAAACTAAACCACCATTTCTGGGCTGATAAAAGATCAGTTGGCTTTTTCTAGAATATAGAGTACAACATACCAGCTATGGCCTTTGTTCTTAGATTTAAAAGTATACAGAAGAAAACTACGAATGAATAACTTCCAAACATGGGTTTGCAAAGCTACATTAGTAATTTTAATATCTGTAAACCATCTAGATTTTCTATTTTTGAAAACAAACCCTGCTAATTAATAAAAGATATATCTTATTAAAGTTCATATAATAATTACCAAACTCATAAATCCATCTACTAAGTAGTCAACAAACAAGACAAATGATCATGCTTGGTTAAACAGATTATCAAATGCCTTTGGGAGTACACTCTAATAGCCTCAACTAAACCATGAATCAAGGCACTGGGCAGGCAGCAGCAATACCGTCTCCTGTGTACAACACAACAGAGGGGACATCTGGTACCTCACTCTTTCTAGAGAACACACTCATGCCAAAGGGTGATAAGGCTTGTATGTCTGTCTCTTACTACCTCTGTACTGATGCTCACGATTTGATTTCTTAAAAGACGTGAGAAGTCCTGAAAGATGTCACTTTCAGTTAAACACAATCCTACCAGCAGATCTAGTGAAGTTTTTCAACTCCCAACACAGGAGAAATTTCATCTTTCTGTGAACTCATCACTTCATGTCTCCCTCTCTTGTGACTCTATTACCCGTATGTTTCATAACTTTCGACAGACATCTGAAGAATAGTCAGACCACGGAGTACAAGTCACTTCCCTATAACCGCAGCAACTAATGATAACAGTAAATTGTGATTAAGAAGTTTACCATTTCTTTTGGCATTAAGTGTGACAGTCACGTGGATGAGTGTTTTAATTTACTGACTTGTTGATTTTCAAAAATCTGTCATTTAGTATTCACAATGGCTGTTAAAAATAGGTATATTTTCATGTTGTGTATGATGCAACTGGAGCTCAAAGAGGCTGAACGACAAATCTGGGTTTCATTCCTAGGTATATGAAAGCTTCAGTATGTACTCTGAAACACTGAGCTAACCTGTGCTACCCCATGCAGTGCATGGGCTGAGGACAGAGCAAACATCCATACACAATGTATCTCCTTGAGAGTTAGGGTGAAACCTTTAACGTTTCTGAATTCTTGTTCATTTTTATCAGGTTCATATGATGCCAAGTTTTATTATTAGCACTGTTAGTACTGGTTGTCCAAAAATGTTAAGGCAAACTCCCCTTACCTTTGTTATTTTTGTTAACATAAACATCTCTTCAGGGCTCTTCCTTATAGCTCAGTATGTCAGGATGATATTTATAATTGGCCTTTTTATTTGTTTTGGAATTACATGTTGGGATGCAAAGCAGGTGGTAGGAGGCAGCGCAGTGTTCTTGGCATCACCTCCCAGGTCTCTTCAGCATCCTGGACTCTCCAGTCTGATAGGGTAGGAGCCCAGGGCCTGATGGTGACTGACTTCACAATAATCAGTGTTTCCTGTTGATGGGGTAAGGGGCTTTAGCTGGTTTAATCCTCTCAGCATACAGGATTTTTCTCCATCCTGATGACAGTACTTCTGTCATGTATCCCATGGACTTGAAGGTAGCACACCACACTCTCAGGTCTGGAATAGAACCTTGGTTGGTTTTAGCCCATCAGCATATCTCATTGGCTTTCATGCAGTAGTTAGATCAAATTGAAGACTCACTTAAAACCAATTAAGTCAAGGAGGTATTTGCTGGGGCACTTAAGAAAATACTAGGAAAGACATTCTTTCTTCTTGTTGTGTATTCATGTAGAACAGGAAAGATTCAAAAGAGGCTTGAAATAATTTTAGAACCATGAAAAATCCAACTTTTAGATTAAGAGAGATACTGTAAAAAGACTAAGAGTAAAAATTATAATAAATTGCTTTCGATGACTAGTGAAACCACTTAATCTCCTTCCAAAGCTTGGAATGTTTCTGGATTTTTCTATGAAATGAGGGCTGGAATTTACTTTTCTGGTCAAGCTGGCCTTGATTCAGATTTTATTTGAGTTTGGAATTGAAAGATTCACTCTTTTATGCACATTGTCATAGTCAACATTTTCCCAAAAAATCAAATCTCACAGTAGTCTGAAGTGACCAGTAAGGATCCTTACCAGTTCATCCCAAAGCCCAACTGGGAAAACCTGAGTAGAATTGAGCTGCATGATTTAGAGTCATGGTCTTACAGACTACCCTCATGTGTACTTTATAGTAGTAAAACAGGTTCCAGCCCTTCCTTTGTATGGTGGTCATAAAGCCTGATTATAAAGGCATGATGAGATCACTGCCATTGAGCTAAGAAGTCATAGCCATGCCAACAAGCAGGCTAGCTCACCACAGCAAAGCCCATGTAGATCCTTCTCAAGTGTCATGTACATTAAGCATTTCCAAACGGATTACCAGCTACTTAGAAAAGAGTATTCTCCTCAGACACAGCCACGGGTTTTAACACAAAACAGTCTGTAGTACAGTGATTCCACAAGTGCCTCATGTTGATAGGAGAGCCTGGATTGAGTTTTTTGAACATTGTTTATAAAGAATGGACCCCTTCCCTTCTCCAGCTCTGGGGAATTTGGTTACAGGGAGAGAGAAGAGCAAGGCAATCACAAGAGATGAGAGCAGATGGCATCAAACTCCCCCAAGGGGCATTATCTGAAGATACAATGGGGATACTGTTATCTCTTGCTTGTTTTTAGACCCAGCTTCTTGAATGAGGAAGCTGAGTTATCACACAAGGCCTTGTAATGAGAAAGGCCTTGTGCTTGACTTAATGACATGTTTTCCCCATCTTAAAATTTGAAATTCATTTTGAATAAGAGGCCCTGTTTTTATTTGGCCTGGGCTTCACAATGTAGATGGTCCTTATTACAAGTTTTATCAACTTTCACTGCCCCTTTTACTGAAACCCCAGGAGAGTAAAAGACACAGAAATTCTTTCAAATACTTTGATTGTTTAGGATGTCATCTCACCCTTTTGACTATTTCTCTTTGTGTTGCTTCTGTTGAGTAAATGATCTTGGTGTGGCATTTAAGGTTTTTGTTCATTTATGTGTGTATGTATGATGTGGGGGGTCGTTGTGCACGCCATAGCGTGCTTGTGGAAGTCACAGGACAATCTTGAGTGTTGGTCCTTGCCATCCACCTTGTTTGAGATAGGGTCTCCTGTTTACCACCATGTATGCCAGGCTAGCTGATCCATGAGCTTCCAGAGATTCTCCAGTCTACCATCTGACTGGCCACAAACATGCTGGAATTACAGATGCATGTGACCTCATCCAGCTTTGTGTGGATTCTGGGGATCGAAACTCAAGTCCCCATGCTTGCACAGCAAGCACTTTATCCATTGAGCCATCTCCCCAGTCCCATTTACTGTAATTTTTTTTTAACCAAATGCTCCAAGATTGAATATGCATCGTAAGGTATCACTATATTCTTTTGGTCAGTTCCAGTTTAATTCTGGAAAATGGAATCTTTACTCCAACAATATTCATTGTGTTTCTTTTCCTTTGTATTATTGCTGTCATATACATTATATCTTTATTCATTATAAACCTAGCAATGTAGTAGTGAAACAGCTTTCATGTAAGCTTATGTCTTTTAAAGAGTTTGGGGAAATGATAAGACTATATTCATGATATCTTTTATACCAATGCACATAGTGCTCATCTACAGCCCTGTGCCTTTTCCTGTGGATATGTGTTACCTTATGGCATCATTTCTGCAGGACTTCGTCCTTTCAGGATTTCTTATAAAGCACATCTGCTAGCAACAAGTATGCTTAGTCTGCGAATGTCTTTGTTTTGTTCTTGTTTTTGAAGAATAGTTTTGTTTGACACAGAATTCTTGTTTGATAGCACTTTCTTCCTGCACTGTTGGTACATCATTTCACCCTTCTGTCTCCTGGTATTTGTGGTTTCAGATGACAAGCCAGCTTGATTGTGCTGATGTTCACCTGTGTATGATGACTCATCTTTCATCTCTGTCCTGGATTCTCTTTGGATTTGGCTTTTACCAGTTTGACCATGCTGTGTCAAGGGCTGGAGCTGTTCACATTCACACTACTTGTGCTTCTTTGAGCGTCTTGGATGTATAAATTATTTTAATTAAAAAACAAAAATGGAAGGTTTTATGGCAACTGTTTTCCTCCTCTGTTTCTCTCTC
>NW_008358342.1:226067-232068 GCF_000622305.1 Nannospalax galili | reverse complement strand
CTCTCTCTCTCTCTCTCTCTCTCTCTCTCTCCTCTCTCCCCTTTGTCTCTGAGACCAAGTCTCATTATGTATATGTAGTCCTGTCCTGCCCTGACTGCAATATGCTATGTAGCCCAGGCTGGCCTCTAACTCACAGAAATCCTCCTGATTCTGCCTCCTGAGTGCTGGAATTACAGGTGTGACCCACCACATCTCTGTTTCAAATAACTTTTCAGTTCCTTTCTTTTTCTCTCCTTGTGAGACTCTCATTACATGGTTGCTAATATGTTCAGCCTCATGCCATAGGTTTCTGAGGCTGTTTATTTTACTTCAGTACTTTCTGCATTCTTTTGATTGGGTATTCTCTATTGATTTATAGCTTACTGATTCTTTTTCTCTCTTAAGCTTGCTGTTGAGTACTCTGGAGAATTTTTTTCTTGCAGCTATTGTGCCTTCTGCAACACAAGTGCGCTTTCCACTTCTTAATCATTTCTATGCTCTTATTAAGGATCTCTATTTGTTGATCTATTGTTATCTCGCTTTACTTTAATTCTTTAAACATGACTTGCTTTAGTGTTTGAAAATATTTATAATAGCTGCTTTGAGGCATTTGTCTGCCAACACCTGATAACTGCTACTTTTCTTGAGTATGGGTCTTACTTGCTCAGCATGTTTCATAATTTTTTAAGTGAGACCTTTCAGATCACTATTGCAGGTACTCAGAGTTCTGATATTCTTTCCCTTGATGACGGTTGTTATTTGTGTTTTGTTTATGGCTTCCCTGGCCTAAATCTGTGAAGCTTATTTCTTTTATGCTCTGACTAGAGTTTTAAAAATACGTGTGTTTGTGATTTTGTTTTAATTTTTAAAGTTTTTTTAAAACTTTTATTTTATGTATGTGAATATTTGCCTATATGTATGTATGTGCACCATGTGTGCCTAGTGCCCACAGATGCCAGACGAGGGCCTCAGACATTCTGAAATTGGAATTAGAGAGTGTTGTGAACCTCCATGTAGATGCTGGGAACTGAATCAGAGTCTTGTGCAAAAGCAGCAAGAGCTCTTCTCAGACATCTCTCAAGCCCCATTTGTTCATTTTTTATCTTGATTTTAAAATTAACTTAAAATTAACATACTAAGTAATGAGTTTCATTATGGCATGATCATAATACTTTGTTTTGTTGATCTTCCCTCTCCCCCATCCATCCTGCTGCCTCCTCCTTGCTTGTACCCTCCCTCTCCCCATTAGCCCCTCTTCTGTTTCATCTCAAATGTATTCTACCACCCTCTCTTCTCTGTCAAGACCTCATTTTCCTCTTTCATGGTTCATGATTTACACACACACACACACACACACACACACACACACACACCATTAAACTCTAGGATCTGCATATGAGAGAAAACATGGTATTTGTTTTTCTGAGTTTGACTTGCTTAGCTTAAAATAAGGATTTCCAGTTTTATCCATTTTTCTAAAAATGTCATGATTTCATCTTTCTTTAGATTGAATAATATTCCATTCTGTATATGTCCCACATTTTCTTTATAGATTCTTTAGTTTTGGAGACATGGTTTAAAGTAAATCAGGATGGCCACGAACTCACTATGTAGTCAAGGATAAACTTGAACTCCCGATTCTCCTGCCTTAACCTCCCAAGTGCTGGAACTGTAAGCTTGTACAACCATTCCTGGCCATGATTTGATTTTTAAACCTAGCTTACGTCTTTATAGTTTAGTGGTTAGCTCCTGACTTTATATCACTGTGCCCAAACATTTTGAAACATTACGATTTCCATCCTTTACTGTGGGATCTGTTAGTAGAGACACAGATTCAAATCAGATTGTTTTAAAGACTTGTTGAGTTTTAGTTCTGCCAGACCCTGTTGAGCCTCAGATATATGTGTACCCGTGTACCCAGACATGAGATTTATCAGAAAAGTGGGAAAGGTTGGTCTCCTCTCCATTCTCCATATGTGCACACCCTCAACCCAGATCTCAACTTCAACCTCAGGTTGAACCAATGGCTTTCCCAACTCATCTGTTTCAAGATCATCATTTCCATCATCCCATTGCTGAGTGTGTACATCACCTACATTTTCAAATGTATTGGGTCCCTGTCCACATCTGCAGAAAAGCTGTTGATCACTATGAGTTGGCCTACTTTGGCAGAACCTATAAGTTGGGGTGAAGGAGATGAGAGATGCCTCAGGCAAAACATCTCAGATTCCCACTATTCCAGTAAGAAGCTCAGTGTTGTTTATTTCTTATTTGTTTGTTTGAGATAGGGTCTTGCTACATAGCCCCAGTTGACCTAGAAATTGCTATTTTTTTGCCCCTGCCTCCCAAGAGGTTGGAATTAAAAGTATGTGCCATGACTAGGCCCAGCAGTTTTAAAAGCAGAAACACTTCTCAGATTATTGTATACATTGGTTGAAATCCACAACATGAAATGGTTGTAGTTGACAGTGTGTTCTAGTTTTGTAGTTTCATTTTGGGGAAAGAATTCTCTCTTCTCACAGGGCCACAGCTAAAACCCACACTTTGTCTTGGGTTTTAAAAGACTTTGGCCACCCTCTTTCTTCTTCCATCATGGATGCCCCATTCACCCACTTGAGTCCAATATACACTAATAATTCAAGAGCAATAAAATTTGTCTTATGTATGTAAGATAATTCATTAATAAATCACATGCTACCATTACAGCAAACCATGTAAATTGGCTTGCAACAAGCTGAAAACGGTTAATGAACTCCCTAAACACCTTGCTGTGTATTCTTACTTTCAAGCCTTTCTTCTAGGCATAAAATGGCAGAGCTGCTATGACCCTGTTTGCTGTCATTCATTCTTCTATAACTGTGAAGACACTAGCAATGAGTTTCCATCTATTTCCCACTAAGCCTTGACCTGGCCTCAGGGTCCTCTTTAATCAGCTCTCTAGGTAGCTTCAGCATGTAGGACCTCTTCCTCATAGCTTTAAGCATGCAGAGCTAGAACTTAAAATTCTTCATATTGCCTTCTCTGTTTCCACCTACCAGTCAAAGCTTTGGGTCAGTTTCCTGAGGAATATGACATTTGTAACTTGGGCATTAGGCTCAACAACTTTGATTTAGTTTTCATCTAGAAATCCACTTTGATTCCCTTGGTTGGTTCAACTGTATGATTTTTAAATCATATCCACTTGTCTCTTCCCAGGTTTATATTTTTAAACCAGACAACAGTTGTGGAAAAAAAAAAAACCTTTAAGAATGTTTATACTTCAAAGAAATGGCAGGAAAATCTCCATGAAAAAGAATTCATAGTTAAAAAGAAGGACATAAAACAAGAGGAAGAGGAAGAGGGAGGGAGAGAAGAAGGAAGGAAGGAATGAATGAAGGAAGGAAGCAAGTGATTTGGTTGAGCGTTGATGGATATTGTATACTAATCTTGGTGAACTATGTAGTATACTGTCATATTAAAAGTTCTGAGAAATCAGGCTGGAGAGATGGCTCAGCGGTTAAGGGAACTGACTGCTTTTGCAGAGGACCTGGGCTCGAGTCCCAACACCCACATGGTGGTTAACAACCATCCGTAACTCCAGTTCCGGGGAATCCGAGGATGCTTTCTTTTGATCTCTGAAGGCATTGCATGACACAGGTGCACTTACACACATGCAGGCAATATACTCATACACATAAAATAAAAATAATAAATAAATTTTTAAAAAAAGTTGCTAGAGAGATGGCTCAGCAGTTAGGAACACAGGATATTCTTGCAGAAGACCTGGGTTTGAATCCCAGCACCCACAGGGCAGCTAACAACTGTCTGTAACTCCAGTTCCAGAGGATTTGACAGCCTCTTTTGTCCTTCTGCAGGCATTGCACAACACGGGTGCACTTACATGCAGGCAATACATGCATACACAAAATAAAAATAATAAAATATTTTTTAGAAAAGTTCTGAGAAATCCTGCAGGCAAGTAATAGGCTTAATTGAAAAACTTTAACATAAACTAATTTATTAGCCATTGTGAAAAGAGCAACAAGAAACATGGCTACACAAGTATTTCTGCAGTAGGGTGAGAAGATTTTTAAGTTTTTACATCTCAATATATGGGTAAAATGAGTAGCAGCAGTGGATGTGGGCTTAGCAAGTACACTACACAGGCTTGAGTCTTGGCTTTCCCATTTCCAAGAGTTATTTTATGTCTCTAAGCATTAGCTCTTTTATCTGTAATGTGGGGATCATTTCTGTTTCACAGCTTTGGTCTAGGATTAACCAAAATAAACAACCAGGGTCTAATACAGTAAACACTCCTATAATTTTTGCTAAACAATAATTTTTGAATGTCAGGTATTAGATTCTGGGGATATGGAAGAGAAAGTAGTCTTTGGCCTTATGCAATTTACATTCTATAGGCAGAAGACATATTAGAAACATATAAACCAATAGGTGAACATTTCTAATTAGTCAGACTATTATGAAGAGCATAAATCAGGATTACATGTTAGAAGGGGGAATAGAGGCTGCTTCAGACTGGATATCCCAGAAAGCTTTTCAAAAGAAAGGCTGCTTGCAAGTATTGAGAGGTGACTGGTGAGGGGGCAGCCAAGCAGGGGCCCATGGAGGAATGGAAGGGATGAAGGAGCACAAAGGGAAAATATGCTTAGCTTGTTCAGTTTAAAGGAAGAGTCTGTGTGGCTGGCTATAGAGACTACAGGAGAGAAATAGTATCTTCAGAACTTTATATAGACCAGCAACCTTCTGGGCCTTCATTTATGGGATGACTCCACAATGTATAACCTTTTTCTGGGTAGGGGGAAGGAGAGTGGCTCTGGAGGAGAAGAGAGAGATGATTAGCATAGTCTTAGGAGAAGAGGCCAGCCTGTTTGAATATGTTTCCTGAGTCAAGGTACGGCTCTTTGTGCTCCTGCAAGGGCACTGGGTTCAAAGGGCATATGAACTCTCAACTCAGAGCATAAGAGTGAATGAATTAAAAATTCAGAAGACAGGGCCCAAACTTGACTTTCACTGTTATTGTCGTGTCCCCTGACCTCAATATTCTTGTTCTTGTGGAGGCCTGTGCTTATTTCTTTTAGATAATTTATTAGCTTAAATTTTTTCTGTATTATCTCCCCACCGTTCTTTTTTATGAAGGGCAGAGAACAATCTCTTGGGTATAACTAAACATCAGGAAAATGCTTATCAAATACCACATGCTATTCCCTTTAATTTGTAAAAAGCTGTTTCTCACCCATACCACGATTAAATCCTTTTCCAGACATAAAGCCCTACCCACATGCCAAGTAAATGCAAATATTCATTAGTGCTCATTTGGTCTTGCCAAAGTAGCCTAGAAATGCTGTTCCCTATTGTGCCAAGGATCATTTTTTAGTACTCTTCTCAATGACTAGAGATGAAAGGAAGAGAAAGTGATATCTCTGTAACCCAAACCAGAGCCTTCTTCAATAACAAATCTAAGCAACAATGGGATGAAAATGTTTTTATGTGGGCATGTTTTTGTTTCTATCTTAATGCTTCTGAATGCAGACTCAACCTGCTTGTTAATCTGCCACACAATGGAAAATGGAGGTAAGAATATTGTTGACCTCCCTGCAGCTTTGAGAAAAAATGTCTTAAGAAACTGCTTGGACAACAAACCTCCTTGGAACTGTCCAGAAATAGTACTTTTTTCAATAATTGCTTTGCTTTTTCAACATTTACTTATTTGCGGTGTGTGTGTGTGTGTGTGTGTGTGTGTCTGTACATATGTGCTTGCATCAGTGAGCATGTTGAGGTCAGAGGACAATTTTGAGGAGTCCATTCTCTCCTTCCACCATGTGCGTCCTGAGAACTGAATTCAGGTTGTCAGGCCTGGCAGCGGGTACCTTTACCCACTGAGCCATCTCCTGGCTCTGATCTTTCTAAATGAGCAGAGCTTCCTCAACTGACCTAAGCTTGGTCAAAGGAAACTCAGGGCACTAATGCAAAGACGTAAGGGGGTTTTGTTTGCTTTTTTAAAAAGAGGGTGTGAATATATATA
>NW_008358342.1:219494-226014 GCF_000622305.1 Nannospalax galili | reverse complement strand
TCCTTTTCTCTCAAATTCTTGGCTTTTGAGCCATTTCATTATTCTCAGGGGAGGGCAAGCAAGCAGCATTGTGGAGGAAATTTAGGCCACATTTACCCTTTCATCAGTAGGTGTGATAAAAACTTAGGTTGGTGATTGAAAGAATAGCCATTGTCCAAAGTAAGCCTGAGGAAATCTCTCTGGGTTCTAATTAGCTACACTCTTGCCTGGTTTTCTTCTACCACAGACAATAGAATTGTCATAAATGAAAAACATATCTTAATGATTGTAAATGTTGACTAACAAAGAAGCTATTTCCTTAAGTCTTTGATTTGGACTGTTATTTAGAAGAGAATTGTGAGTGCATGCTCAGGTTCATGTATGAGTGAACGGATTAATCCAAGCTCCTTTCCCCCAGCCTCCAGCAGCTCCCCTAGGTCTGGTCATGAGCACCATCTGGAATACTTCCTTCCGTTGTTCTCTAGGCATCAGGAGAACTGGGAACTCTGAATCTTCCTTAGTATGTTTGTACTAAATTGTTTAGAATGGCTCAACCCATTTACTTAGTAACTATTTACATCATATCCCTCTTACATTTTTCCTCCTTGAACCACCTCAAAATCATCTCCAGGGAATTAGAATTCCCAATTCAAACATGCTTGTGTTTTAGAGCTTATCAGCCTTCTGTCCTGGAATTAAGGGATAAATTGAATAGCCTAAGATATCAAACCTTTGGACAGTAGATGCCATAGAGAGACTGAAGAGTCTGGCAGTTCAGGTGGCTAAATCCTTTCCTCTCTGCTGACAGCTTATTTATGCACACATCTGGGATCATGATAAACAGGATCACAGAATAGTGAGAAAAGAGGAAAAAGCCACCTAGTGTGAGCCAAGAGATGTCTCAGAGGGAGGTGTAGCCCCTCATAGAAGAGGGCAGGTGAAGTTCTACCCCTCAGGGCTATGGCAGCTGTGAAGCACACAAGAGGGTCTTAAGAAGCAGAAAGGTAGCTGGAGACAATATGTCTTTACCTCTAACCGCTTCACATGGGCCAAATGTCCAGGTGGAGATTATAGTGCACCTGGCTTTAATTAGAGCCCGTTGTATTCTACCTTGGAATTGTAACTAATTCTGCCTGAGCTTTGAGAAATTCTGGGTTTTTTTTTTAATCCTTTACTTCAGCAGCTGAGATTGGAAATAAAAGGATAGGGAAATAATCCCATGTGCTTCCAATTGGATGAGCTGCTTGCTTGTAAAGTTATTTTCTAAGATTTTTTTTTCAATTAACATATCAGATCTTTGAGGTGTGCCCTGGATAAATGCCCACATTGCTCTCTGGTTAAGTAGAATAGTATAAAGTCTATATCTAGAGAATCCAATCCCCTGATTGGGAAACAGGTCAACAGTATACTTTATTTCTTTGGAAAAAAATCAAAAGATTTTTAAGTGATTATTTGGAATTTTTCCTCTAATTTTTTTTTTTAAGACAAATAGTTTGGCCTTGGTATGGCATTCTTAAGGAAAAAGAAAAGAAAAGAAAAAACCTATCTCTGACTGCAATGCAGTACTACTAATGATCTCTTGGTTTTGTTCTGAGAGTACCACTTCAGGCAGATTAACAAGCATCCAAACAGAAGCAAGATGAGACTCGTGTAAAAGCCTCTGGCTTATTGTGACAAATAGAAGCTCTGAGGTACTGGAATTGCAAGAGGCAATTTTTCACAAGTGAAAATAAAACGTGTGTGGAGGGGGTGCCTGGGGCAAATTTTGGCCTCTAGAGTATGTGTGCAATTTTTTTTTAAAGTAAGGCTGTAGCTCAAATCATAAAATCAAATATTTGAAAGTTGTATCCTATTTCACTAAAGCTGAAAGAGAAATCAGAGAACAAATATTTTTTTGAGTAGGAGGTGTGGTTGAGGTGAGACAGATCTATTGTTCCAACAATGTCAAGCACATTCCTCCAGATCTACCCTTGATGACACACGTACACAGACAGGGTTAGGCTAGACGCAGAAGTGTGGTGAAGGTGGGTCTCTACACCGATGTGGAAGCATGGCTGGAGAGTTACCATTCTGACTGCAAAGCATTCTACTACTGGTCATCTTGTTATTGTGCACTGAAGATATATACCAGTAAGTCTTATAGATTTGGACCCAGTCCTTAAAGTATGTATAGTCTCACTGTGCCCCTCTAAAGTTCCTAAGTTGAAATCCTGACCCTCAGGGTGATGAGGAAGTGAGGCATTTGGGAGGTGACTGGTCATAAGCTTCCCTCATGAATGAAATTAATGTCTCATAAAGAAGACCCAGAGAGAGTCTGTTCCCTTTCCATCATGTAAAGACACTGTCTATGAACCACAAAGCAGATCCTTACCCCATCATCAAAACTGCCAATATTGATCTTAGAGTTTCCAGTCTCTGGAACTGTGGGACACAGATTTCTGTTGTTTTATAAACACCCCATATGGCATTTATGACAGTAGGAAAAATGGACTAAAGACATCACCTAATGAAGGAAATGACTGCTATACAAGATCTACTGCCTTACAACTGACACAGAGAAGGCCAAGTAACTCTGGAAGCACTTAGCAGGAGCTATACAACATCCAGAGAGGTGGTCAACTGTTATGGAGTAAATTCCCTGAGGAAGCAATATGATGGCTGAGGTCTGAAAGTGTGAGCAGGTAAAAGAGGACTAGAAGTGAAGGGGGCAGAGAAAGGAGAAACAAACATGGTACATGTTTAGTGTGAAATTTGGAGGAGGGTCGTAGAAATTTGGTTAGAAGGTTTGGGGATGTAGCACAGTTGGTAGAGTACTTGCCTAGCATGCACAAAGTCCCAAGTATGATCCCCAGCACTGCATAAACCTGGTGTGCTGAAATATGCCTATAACCCCAACACTTGGGAGGTGAAGTTAAGCTGGGAGGATCAGAAGCTCAAGGTAGGGTTAGTGAGATGGTTCACCAGGGTTGATGAACTGAGTTCAATCCCAGGAACTTACTTGGTAGAAGGAAAGGACCTTATTCTTACAAGTTGTCCTCTGACCTCCATAAGCTTGTACCATATCTACACCTATACAACACACACACACACATACACACACACACACAGAGAGAGAGAGAGAGAGAGAGAGAGAGAGAGAGAGAGAGAGAGGAGGTTATCTGCTACATACTGAGCTCAAAATCAGCTTGGGCTATGTATGAGACCTCATTTCAAAGAACAACAGCATATCTCTCCAAAATATGACTAGACAGTAAAAACATCAAGGTACTTGTACAAAAATAGACATAAAACCCGGGTGTAGTGATGCACGCCTTCAATCCCAGCACTCTGGAGGCAGAGAAAGGTGGATCTCTGTGAGATTCAGGTCAGCCTGGTCTACATAGTTTCAGAGCAGATGGGGCTACAGGGAGACCCTGTCTCAAAAAAAATAGACATGAGATAGACATAGAGACTAGAAGAAAACTTGACTCTTTAGCTACAGTAGGCAGCACCTAGGCTCAGAGAATAGAGAGGGCCATAAATAAATCCACACAGACACAGGAACCTGATTTTTAATAAAAGTACCCCAGACATTGGAGAAAAGGCAGCCTCTTCAAGATATGCTCTAGGGGAAATTGGATATCCACAGGTAGAAGAATGAAAGTAGATCCGTATCTTTTATCTTATACAAATATCAACTCAAAATGAACCGATGACCTTAAAGTAAAACCTGAAACTTGGCAACAGCTAGAGAGAAACAGAGGGGAAACACTTCAAGATGTAGCCACCAGCAAGGACTTTCTGAAGATTTTAATAATTCAACAAATAATTGCAAGAATTAACAAATTAGGATGCATGAAGTTAGAAAGCTTCGGTACAGCAAAGGAAACAATTGCTGTAGTGAAGGGACTACCTACAGAATGGGAAAAATATTTTCCTGCTATTCCTCCCTCTGATAAGGAATTAACATCCAGAGTATATAATGAACTAAAAAATTAAATAACAAAAGAAATAACCCAATCAACAAATGGGATGAATTGAATAGTCAGTTCTTAAAAAACAATTGGTACTAGCTCACCTTCCTCTGCTTCCCAGGGCCTGCACTACCCACAGGCCTCTCTCTGGGGTTAGTCGATCATGCCCTCTGAGCCTCGACTCCCCCAGCCTCATTCACCTTCCCATCTTCCCCACCTGTCTCTCTTCCTAGTCTGGGTCCTGTCCCATTCCTTGTCTTGGTGACCCGGATACTTGGGGAACCCCCACTGCTTCCTGATCCTTTGCATCAGGACCAACCCAGTTCCTTTTGGGGTCCCCAGGAGCCCTCTGGGCCTGGTCCCGCCCTCACCTTCCTCTGCTTCCTTGGGCTGCACAACCCCTCAGCCTCTTTCCTGGAGCAGGGGCTGACTTTTCCTCTTCCTGATTCTTTGTATCCAGACCAACCCAGTTCCTCAATGCAGCCCCAGGAGCCCTTAGGGCCTCTTCCTGCCCCCATCTCCCTTTGCATCTCTGGGTGACATGGCCACCAGCTGCCCTAGACCAGCATCTTTCCTGAGCTCTGCTCTCAGGCCAGTCCAGTAACCCAATAACTCCAAATTCCTGAGGCCAAAATCTTTCCTGGAGGGATCCAGACCTTAGGAGAAAGCCTGACAGCATCTGATCCTCATCTGACTTGGGCCTCTGTGGGAACTCCTGAAGACAAAAGCAATCTGGCCACTCCAATATAAAATCAAAAGAGAGAACCAGAAGCTTAGACAAACCAGCTTTTCATGCCCCAAAACTAAACCACAAAGACAAAGTTTAAAAAAAGAAGCAGACCTGCCACCCCTATATAAGCTTGTGCCTTTCTACAATAAACTGGATCTGCGTCAACGAACCTGGTCTCCTGTGTCTGAATGCGGCTCCACTGACACAGTCTCCTCACCAGCCCTGGGGTCTGGGAGCAGACAGAAGTAGCGACAGTCAGAGTCAGCGCTGCAGTGAGCAGAAGAGCGGACCCAGCACCGGGGGAGCAGAAGAGCTGCCTCAGCGCCGCAACGAGCGAAGAGTGACCACAGCTTGCGGCCCCAGCGAGGAGCTAAGGGCATGCCCCTGTGATCAGTGCCTGTGCAATTGGAGGTGGCTCCTGTGTGATCGGAGGTGGCGCCCAGGAGGCAGTGCCCGTGCGTTCGCAGGTGGTGCCCATGCAAGCGGAGGGGCAGCGCCCGGAGACAGCACCCAGCACCGAAAGAGTGGAGGGGCAGCTGATTTAAGAAATCACAAGAATGGAATATGTAGGAATTGTGTGACACCGTATAAAAGACCAAACTTATGAATCATAGACATACAAGAAGGAGAGGAATCCCAAGATAATGGCATGGACCAGGTCGTCAACAAAATCATGGAAGAAAATTTTTGAAAATTAAAGAAAGACATGCCCAGAAAAATACAAGAAGCATAGAGAACACCAAACAGACAGGTCCAGAAAAACTCTCCACGGTGCATCATAGTAAAAACACTGAATGTACAGAACAAAGAGGCAATACTGAAAGCTGCAAAAGAGAAACAACAAGTCACATATAAAGGAAAACCCATTATGATTGCAGCTGACTTTTCAGTGCAAACTATGAAAACCAGAAGAGCCTGGACCAAAGTATTCCCAGTTTTAAATGACCACAGATGCCAACCCAGATTACTATACCCAGCCAAAATGTCTATTATACTCGAAGGGGAAAGAAAAATCATTCATGACATAAATAGGCTGAAGGAATTCATGTCCACAAAACCAGCCCTTCAGAGGGTTCTGGAAGCAATACAAAGAGCTGAAAAAAGGAATGACTATACCCAAGGGGTTGTGGAAAGAAATTCAATGAAGATATCATGGTGGAAAATTATAGCTATATCAAGAATATAAACAGAAATAAAAATGACAGGACTCAATACTCATCTTTCATTAATAAATTTAAATATTAATGGAATGAACCCCCCAGTCAAAAGACACAGACTAGGTGAATGGATTAAGAAACAAAACATATTTTTGTTGTCTGCAACAAACTCATCTCACTTTCAAGGACAGACATTATCTTAAAGTGAAAGGATGGAAAAAAATATACCAAGTAAATGGTACTAAGATAAAAAGCAGATGTTGCAATTCTAATATCTGACAAAATAGACTTTAAACTAAAACTATTCAGAAGAGATAAAGAGGGCCACTTCATTCTGATCAAAGGAACAATAAATCAAGAAGATATTACAATCATGAACATATATTCACCAAACTCTGGTGCACCCAACTTCATAAAAACAATACTACAGGACTTTAAGACCCAGATTAATCCCAACTCATTAATAGTAGGGAACTTCAATACCCCACTGTCTCCATTACATAGGTCAACAGGGCAGAGAGTTAACAGAGAGACATTTGAATTAATACCATACATCAAATGGACTTAACAAACATCTACTGAGTATTCCACCCAAGCACCAAAGGACATACTTTCTATTCAGCACCCCCTGGAACCGTCTCCAAAATCGACCATATACTGGGGCACACAACGAACCTCAACAAATCCAAAAAGATTGAAAT
>NW_008358342.1:217905-219461 GCF_000622305.1 Nannospalax galili | reverse complement strand
CAATCAACACCAGAAGAAGCCCTAATCACCACATGAACACATGGAGATTAAAAAACACACTCCTAAATGATGAATGGGTCAAAAGAGAAGAGAAATTAAGAAAGAAATAAAAGTATTCCTGGAACTAAATGAAAAGGACAATACAACACAACAAAACCTCTGGGACATGCTGAAAGCGGTCCTTAGAGGGAAGTTTATAGCTCTAAGTGCCTACATCAAAAAATTGGAAAGAACACAAATAAACGACTTAACATTGCAGCCCAACACACTTGAAAAGCAACAGCAAACAAAACCCAAACCCAGCAGACAAGAAGAAATAAAAATCAGGGCAGAAATTAATTAAATTAAAACAAATAAAACAATACAAAGAATCAACAAATCCAAGAACTGGTTCTTTGAAAAGATAAACAATATTGACAGACTACTAACCCAGTTAACCAAAAGAAAGAAAGAGCACCTCCAAATCAACAAAATCAGAGATGAAAGGGGAAACATCACAACAGACTCCAAAGAGATCCAGAACATTATAAGGGAATACCTTAAAAACCTATATGCTACTAAATTTGAAAATCTAAAAGAAATGGATGGATATCTAAAGGCATTGGAACTACCAAAATTAAACCAAGAAGGGATTAACAGTTTAAACAGACCCAGAACACAAAAAGAAATTGAAACAGTAATTAAAAAACCTCCTGACTAAAAAAAGCCTAGGACCTGATGGATTTACAGCAGAATTCTATCAGACAATGAAAGAAGATCTACATCCAATACTACTTAATTTATTCAAAAAGATAGAAATGGAGGGAGAACTTCCAAATTCTTTCTGTGAAGCCAGCATCACTCTAATACCAAAGCCAGGTGAAGATATAACCAAAACAGAAAACTATAGACCCATATCCTTAATGAACATAGATGCAAAAATTCTCAACAAGATACTTGCAAACCGCATACAGACACACATCAAAAACATCATCCACCATGATCAGGTCAGCTTTATCCCAGAGATGCAGGGATGGTTTCAATATATGTAAGTTAATAAATGTCATAAGTCATATAATAGGCTCAAAGACAAGAACCACATGGTCATCTCAATAGATGCAGAGAAGGCTTTTGACAAAATTCAACATGCATTTATGTTCTAAGTCCTAGGGGGAATTGGACTGGAGGGCACATACCTCAACATAATTAAAGCCATACATAACAAACCCACAGCCAACATCATTCTAAATGGAGAAAAACCGGAAGCATTCCCATTGAAATCAGGAACCAGGCAAGGCTGTCCACCAGCTCCACTTCTCTTTAACACAGTGCTCAAAACTCTTACAAGAGCAGTAAGACAAGAGCGGGAAATTAAAGGAGTAATAATTGGAGAAGAAGAGATCATATTACCCTTTTTGCAGATGATATGATATTATATCTAAGAGACGCCAAAAAGTCCACCAGAAAACTTCTAGAAATTATTAATACATTCAGTAAAGTGGAAGGTTACAAAATTAACCTACAAAAGTCTATAGCCTTTCTATATACCAATAACAAACAATCAGAGAAAGAGCACA
>NW_008358342.1:215361-217467 GCF_000622305.1 Nannospalax galili | reverse complement strand
GCCAAGAATATTCACTGGAGGAAAGAGCATGTTCAGCAAATGGTGCTGGCAAAACTGGATCTCCACCTGTAGAAGAATGAAACTAAATCCCTATATCTCACCCTCCACAAAAGTGAATTCCAAATGGATCAAAGACCTCAATGTAAAGCTTGAAACTCTGAAAGTGTTAAAAGAAAACATTGGGGATAACCTACAAGATATAGGTATAGGAAAGATGTTCTAAACCAGACATCAATTGCTCAGGAAACAGTGGCAAGAATCAACAAATGGGACCTCATTAAACTAAAAAGCTTCTGTACATCAAAGGAGGCAACCAGGAAAATGAACAGAAAACCCACAGAATGGGAGAAAATCTTCACCAGCGACACATCTGACAGAGGCTTAATATCCAGAATATATAACAAACTCAAAAAGCAGAGAACCAAGACAAGAAATAGGGAAATGCAAATTAAAACCACTTTAAGATTTCGTCTTACCCGAGTCAGACTGGCTAAGATCAAGAGAACAAATGATACCAAATATTGGAGAGGATGTGAGGAAAGGGGAACACTCATCTACTGCTGGTGGGGCTGCAAACTTGTTCAACCCCTATGGAAAGCAGTGTGAAGAACTCCTAAAAAACTACAAATGAACCTACCATTTGACCCAGTTATACCACTCCTTGGCATATACCCAAAAAACTCATCCTATTGAAGAGACACTTGTACATACATGTTTGTTGCTGTTCTTTTCACAATAGCTAAGAGATGGAATCAACCTAAGTGTCCCTCAGTCGATGAGTGGATAGTGAAAATGTGGTTAATTTATATGATGGAGTTTTACTCATCAGTAAAGAAAGATGAAATCATGAAATTTGCAGGTAAAGGGATGGAACTACAAACTGTTATACTAAGTGAATTAATACAGACTCAGAAAAAAAATCGATATATGTTCTCCCTCATATGTGGATCCTAGAACCAAACCCTGATAAATGAGTATGTATCCAGACATAACTACAGGAACCAGGATAATGGAAAGGAAACAGGGAGGTTAAGGAAAAGAAAGAACCCAAAAGAGAAGAACAGTACGAAGCAGGCCTCAATTAGGGAGCTATGGATAAAAATTTTGTTAGTTTAAGGGAGACGGGAGGGAAGGGTATACAAGGAACCTAGGGGACAAAGGGAAAGAAGGAGCTCAAGAGAGGTAGGACCATAAGAGTAGGGTATCCATAAGGGAGAAAGGGGGGAAATGGGGGCACCTTAATTGGGGAAACCATGATGGAGGGGTGAGACAATGCAAGAGATAAATAATGCCTAGCTAGTTTTAAAAACCAGACGGAATCATATTACTCCTACAACCTACTGACAAATTATACATAGCAGATCAAGAAATATATGTCTAGGTAAGGTTTATCTGAGAATAACTGGTCTTTGCCCAAGATTTATCTACATGACACAGAGTAATTACAGTTACTAGACTGTGGAACTAACCTTCTTGGATGTTTAACAGACATAATTTGAGGCCTATAATACTTTGTTCAGAGGGACATAAAGGAAAGTTTTTGCTCCTTGCCCTCCTAGGTCAACTAGTTCCAGGGGACTATGAGCATCTCTCAAAATGTCCTGTAATTATGGTGGGTCACCTGTCGTCTTGATCAAGGAGGCTGAGCAGACCCCATGAGATGGACTTGAACCAGTGTCCAGTCTAGAAAGAGGAGGGTCAACACACAGGAATCATTTCCTCCATGCTTCCAAGTGAAGCCAGCCATGGTCAAGCAGGACCTTTGAATTTTCTTCACATAGGCTGAACTGGTAAAAGAAAAGAGCCAGGGGCTCCTCCCAAGCCTATGTGACCCCCTGAGGAGCAGATCCTCAAACGACCTTAAGAGTGAAAACAAATTGGTTTATCTGGGCCAACTGTATGGCCTTAAACACCCAAAAGGAATGTATAACTAAAGATTAAAGGAGCCAATATGAATTTTTTAAGAGTCCATATGTATAGCTAAAGGCTACATAACAAGCAACAATGCCAGATAGGAGATTCCTTCTTTTGAGTTGTTGGCCAGGGTGGCCCAAGGGACTCCCAGATAGTAACCCAGCATAGAACTAGGAAAATGAACAGCACACT
>NW_008358342.1:187757-215260 GCF_000622305.1 Nannospalax galili | reverse complement strand
TATAGTTGAATAAGATGGTTTGGGATGTTCTGTGTGATATACACACACACTCCACAAAAAGCACCAAATTTTAAAAATGTATTATATTTGAGGAGGAAGCATGGAAATTTACGTCATGCTAATTAGTAGAGGTGATAAACATTACCATTGAAGTCAGCCTGATGACTTTATAGACATACAAAGGCGCCAAGGATCCAAGTGCAACCGATTATGTCTAGTAATAATGAGAAACATACTGATTAGGGATGTATGCACCAATATCTCAGTGTTAGTAGCAAAAACAATGAGTCTTTCTGCAAGGAACAATATATTCTAAAATGAAATGGAGATCTTTTTTAAAGGTTAAAAACTCATTCAATTTTATGCCTTACAGGGCTTATACTGTCTTACAGGAGTTATACAATATTGTATAACTGTATTAATTCCACTGTAAACCTAGAAACTTACGGCTACTTGTGAAAGAGATGTACTCTTGCTCTGCGTGTGTCACTGAATATGCTAAAGCTGTAATGAAATGCTTCTTCTAATCACATAGTTATTAAAAATTTTAAAAAATTTACTTCATAAATTAAATAGTAGAGGTGATAAACCTTACCAGTGAAATCTACCTGATGACTTTATATCCATACTTATGCACTAAGGATCCACGTTTAACTGACTGTGACTAGTAATAATCAGATACATAGAGATTAAAGGTACATGTGCAAACATTAAATGTTAGTAGCATTAAAAATGTAGGAAACAGCATATCTTAAAATGAAATGGAGATCTTCTTTAAAGGATAAAACCTCATTCAATTTTATGTCTTACAGGGTTTATACTGAGTTCAATATTGTGTAACTGTATTAATTCAACTGCGAGCCTAAAAAGTTACAGCCACCTTTGAAAGAGATGTATCCTTGCTCTGGAATGTGTTACTGAATATGTTAAAGCTGTAATGAAATGCTTCTTCTAATTGTATGGTTATTAAATTTAAAAAAAACTAAAAAAATAGGTAATAAATAAATGAAAAATCTTGACATCTTCATTCATGAAGGAAAGGAAATAAAAACTGCCCTGAAATTCCATTTCGCCCCAATCAAAATGACTATCATCAAGAAAATCAATGACAATGAATGTTGGTAAGGATACTGGGGAGAGGACTTCTTATACAATGCTGGTAGGAATTGCACATTAATTTAGGCACTATGAAAATCAAGATTGTGGCTGGAGAGATGGCTCAGCAGTTAAGAGCACTGGTTGCTCTTTCAGATGACCCAGGTTAGGTTCCCAGCACCCACATAGTAACTAACAACCATCTGTAACTCCAGTTCTAAGGGGATCCAATGCCTCTTCTGACTGCTATGGGCATTGCACAACATGGGTGCATGTACACACATGCAGGCAATATATTCAAACACATAAAATAAAAGTAAATAAAAAAGAGAAAGAGAATCAGGATGGAGCTTCCTTAAAGGTGGTGGTGGCACAAGCCTTTAATCCCAACATTCAAGAGGCAGAAGCAGTGGATCTCTGTGAACTGGAAGCCAGCCTAGTCTACATATGGAGTTTCCAGGCCAGCCAAGAACTGTATCAGCTCTTGTCTCAGTGTCTCCACTCCTGTCTCAAAACTACAAGCAAGCAAACAAACAATAGAACTACTGTATGGCCTAGCTGTCCATCACTTGGATATATACCTGAAGGGATTCGAAGTCAGAACTGATTAGAGATCTGTACACCCACAAAAATTGCAACACTATTCACAATAGCCAAGTTATGATGATACTAAGTCTAAGTGCTCATGAATGAATGAAAATGTACTAAATTACACAATGTAGTATTATTTAGCCACAAAGAAGAACAAAATCATGCCATTTTCAGGATAATGGGTGGAATTGGAGATCACCGTGCTAAGTGATATAAGCCAAACTCAAGAATATGAATATTGAATATTCATTTTTTTTCTCACACTCAGAGTCTATTTTTTTTAAAGACATGTTGAGACCAGCAAGATGGTTAAAGGCACTTGCTGTCAAGTGACCCTAGTTCAGTCCCTGGAACCTACATGGTAGAGGGAAAGAACCAACTCCCTCAAGTTGTTCTCTGACCTCTACATGTACACTGTGGTAGCCTCCTCCAGGCAAAATAATACATAAATTAAACAAACAAATAAAAATAAATAAATAAGTAAATAAATAATAAATGTAAAAAACAGACTTTAAAGTGGAGGGAGCCTATTTGGGAGATAGAAATATCAACAGGAGGGGAAATAGGGGCATGATAAGGTATGGGGGTGATTTTGCTTGTGTGGATATTTTCATGTTATTTTGTATAAATGATATACATTAAAACATAAAGATAGAGGGGAAAGTAAAGTAAAGATAACACAGGAGGAACCAAGTGTTGGAGTCATGTTGATTTGAGACCCAACTTCAGACATCTGCACAGGCTTAGATTTAGATGGAGCTGGGTTTGATGCTCATACTCTGATGTTCCCAGCATTTCAGACAAGTTGTTTACTTTCTTAACTATGGAACAAGGATATGCCTACTCTATAGAACTGCTTAGAAAATTAAATGATTGAGCATATTGCACCTGGTAAATTGTAGATGTGCAGAAAATGGGAGCTGTGGCTATTGATTTTTTGATTGTCAAATGCAGTGGCATTCAAGCAGGACTCCTGTCTCAAAGGAAGCTCTACTATCAGTCACAGCATAAGCTGAGGACACTTCTGTGTCTCACTTGTTTATGCTTCATGAGATCTTGGCCCTGTCCTTAGCTCCAACACAGCAAATATCTTCTAGTATAAGCAATGGGGTCCCTTGGCTAAATACCATGTCAGCCACTTGAGGTGTCCACTCTTCCACTCAGTGTCATTCATGCTGCCTAGTTAGGACACCCAAATCCATCATATTTCCCTTAGAGTGGGCATGAGAAGCAGATGAAATCAAGTAATGATTGTATGCAAGCCAATGTGTGAGATATCTTTTCTTTTTGCTATAGTCCTTAAGAATTCTTATAAGAAGTAAAATAAAAACAGCCAACCACAGATTTATTATAATTTATAGTTGCTTTTTTATTTTAAAAGAGATGTGTTTACTGAGATTCTTACAACTCTTTCGAATGCTTTTCACATCAGTATTCTAAAACAAACGAACCCTTTCTATAAGGTTAGTGGGAGGGCACTCACAAAGCAAGAAAATTCTTTTTGAGCCCCAAAGAGAAACCTGTTGTGCCATTTCTTTTCATCTTGCAGGCTGTGGACTAAGTTCCTCTGTGTGAAAAGCTGTACCACAGATGAACTGAGACTATACTCCTACCAGGCTATGATCTTGTCAGTAGGGATATAGTTTACATCTTCTCAGAGGTAATTGACTTATTGGGAGAGACAAATAGCCAATAAGCTAGTTCATTAGACAGCACCTGTGACAAATACTTCTTGTAATTTATTCACATTCATCCTCCAAACACTTTGAACTTGACCATATTAACTTCCATTTACAAATAAGAAAATTTGATTAAGGAGACTGAGACTGAGTTACTAGAAACTTCCCCAAACACTGATACATGTTAAGAGCTAGAACTGGGTGGGAAAGTCTTGCCTGCGATTCTTGTTTTTCAATGTTACATGATTCCACCTCCTCAATTGCTTAGAGTATATCAATGGGATACTACGGTATGTGTATTCAGTGGTCACCTGCATACTAAGCACTGTGGAAGCGTTGTGGAAATAGAGAATGGGCCTGGATGGAAGGTAGGACAAAGAGCTAGAGCCAGAGCAGAGTTTCAAGCAGGGCTTGGAGGCTGAAGAAGAGGTGCCCATGTGAAGAGCACAGGAAAAGGGTATCCTATGGGCTAAAGGAAGCAATACTCAGAGTTTCACAGGCTTAGGGAGGAGGCTATCCTCTCAGAACTGCAGATAGCTCGATATAGCTCTTTGTTATCGGGGACAATCAAGGAAACACACAGGGTAGATGATCTAAAATTCATGTCTGTTTGTTTTCTGTATGGATAATGTTTTGATTTATTTATATCCTGCCTTATTCCACAAAGGGTTTGAAGTAAGATTCATTACATGGTTTTAATGCAATGACCTTCCTAATTAAGTTTTTCTCAGCACTATCACATTTATCTTTATATTCCCTGAGCCATATACAGGGAGACTTGAATAAAAGTTGAATTGAATTTGCATACTCTGAGCTTGCTGTGTGTGGTTAACAAGGGCAACTGGTCCCAGAAGCTTGGTGGGTGGCAGGGAAGGCTGGGCCAACACTTCAAATTGCTTAGCTTGGGTTACCAGGTTTCATGGAATCACAGATGCCTTTGATTATAGGGCATCTATTACTTTGTGTGCTTTTAAGGAAAAAAATCCTGAAGTTAAACTATAGCAACTATATAAAGTCACCATCCATTACAAGACAGTCTCACTTCAGATCTAGTAAATATGAAAAAGATGTCCTTTCAGAGAAAATACATAGTGGTGATAGGCTCTCCCACCCAGAATAGCCAGAAATTCTAAAATGTTGCCAGATTCTGGTGAGAAAAAGTTCTGAAGGACAGTTTTCCTCATGGTCTAAACCCCAAGGAGAGGGTGCAAATGCTGACTCAGCAATTGTGCTTCTTGGACTTGAACCTGAGGAAATAAGCATAAAAATTTATGAGGAAGGAATCCTAGAGATGTTTTCACCAGTAACAAAAAACAAAGAGGAAATCACTGAAATCATCTCCATTGCATACACCATGTTAGAGTTGTCAACAAAGTGACAATACAAAAACACGTAATTAAATGAAAATACTTTTCACATGATGTTTTAAATCAATAAAACATTTACTATAAGATGAAATTATTGTTGTGAATGAAATTATACTAGCGTTTTATATTTACATAAGAATAAGATAATTTAAATTTCATTTATCAAAATGTTAGTAAATGTTTTCATGAAAGGATTTTAGGTAATCTTTTTATTTTCTAATTTAAAATTTCTATTTATTTTATGTGTATGAGTGGTTTTTACTTTAGTTTTATGTGTATGAGTGCTTGTATGTATATAAGTATACCTGTGCATGCAGTATCTATGGAGGCTAGGAGAGGGCATTGTAGCCCCTGGAACTGGGGTTATAGACAGTTGTCAGTCGCCATGTGGGTACTGGGAACCAAACCAGGGTCCTCTGTAAGAGCAGCCAGTGCTCTTACTGGCTGAGCCATCTCTCTGGTCCTTGGATCTTTCTCTTTATATTCTAATACATATATTTTTTTGAGACAAGGTTCAATATGTAGCCCTGACTGGCCTGAAATTCTCTATGTAGATCAGGCAGGCCTCGGACTCAGAAATACACGTGCCTCTGCCTCCTGAGTGCTGGAATTAAAGGTGTGTGCTACCATGGCTATATTTTATTTTTTAAAAAAGGAAAATCCAACTGGTTAGATGTAGATCTTTAAATAAATAATATGCATATAAATACTGGAAAATAAAACTGGACTTAGAAATTTTATTTTCTTTGAAAACAGCTCCCCAGTCTTTCCTGTTTCCCAAACGAGCCTGGTCCAACCTTGAGCTTATTTCAACTGAAGCCTCTGTTAAAAGGGTTTGGAAAATGTTGATTTTTCTACTGAAAGTACAACTTTCACCTGGAACTTTCCTCAAAAGTTGATGCTTGAAATGAGAACAAACAAACAAACAAACCCAAAAAACAAACCTCAGGCTACAACTATGCCAGAGGGTCATGGAAACTAGCACTATAAAGTAGAGGCCCCTAAGCACAAGCAGGTAGAGGTGGGGAGGGTTGATGGTTAGGTGGCCAGGGTAGGCAGCAATCTTTACCATAGCTAAAATGATAAATCAGTCTCTAAGCACCATATTCTACAAATTTAAGTTTTTCAAGTTATTTACAATTCTTTGTAAGTGATGTCATTTCCTAAAGCATGTATACTGGAGCCAAGAATCCATTTTAAGGATAAAGTGTACCATTTTGACTGTATTTTTATAAAGTCAACTTGTCTTCCTAGTTTATACAGGAAACATTGATTTTCAAATGGCCAATCAAAGAATTTCAATTTGAATAGAAATGATTCTAACTGTGCATAATTTATCCCTAACCCAGTGATAAAATATTTTGTCTGTTTTTTCAATATAGCTTTATATTTCTTTGTTTTTGGATTCCTTTAAGAAAAATAAGCATTTCTTTTGCTTTTAGAACTATTCAGTGAGTTCTTATATATATATCTTCCTTCATTTAAAGTTCTATTTATATACAAGTTTTGTTCTGCAATCACTTTCTATCACTTAAAGAGTTAGGTTTGTCATTGCTTTTTGTCAGCTCCGCAAAGTTTAAGTCATTTGTAATCTTTGAATATCTACATCGTATCTGTCATCTATCTATCTATCTATCTATCTATCTATCTATCATCTATCGTCTATCTGCTATCTATTTATCTATCTATATCTATATCATATATGACAGCTGTAACCTGAAAAAGTAAAGTACAGCACTGTAGACATGGCTCAGTGGTTAAGAGCACTTGCTGCTCTTGAAGGGGACCCAAGTTCAGTTCCCAGAACCCACATCAGGAGGCTCACAACTGCTTCAGCTCTAGGGGACCAACACCCTCTTCTGGCCTATGTGGGCACACACACATGTGGCATATATTATCACACATGTGCATGCATATACACACACAAACACATACAAATACATGAAATAAAATATAATGAAAAAGTAAAATACAGATTTCAACCTAGGTCAAGGAGAGGTGGCTTAGTATTTAGGGCTCAAGTATGCTGTAGTGGTGCATCACTTTCCTTTTCTCTGGATGGCTGCATTTGATATGTTTGTCCTATTGCAGCCACTAGCCCTGCACTCCTGTACACAGATCCAGGATTAGCCAATAAAAATATTCCATCCACCTGACTGACCAGGATGATTAACTCAAGCATGGGTACGTAATCCAAATTCCACCACCAGAGAATTCTCAGGAATATTTGAAATAAACACAAGGAAGGAGAATGTTTTGCTCCTTTCATTTTGGAGTAGGAACACAAGTCAGAACCTAAACCTGCTTATTCTGGCCATCCAGAGGAAGGCCATGTGCAGAAGGGGTGGGTCACAACCTAAGCAGAAGACAGCTAAAGGGGAGCATCCTGGCAGACAGAACTATTCAGTGAGTCCTTGGAGACTGCATGCCACATCACCATCACCTTGACTTCCTAACGAAATCCCTTTCATTGTTTTGATGTAGCTTGCTGAGCTGTGCTTTTTCTATTTGAAACTGCTCGTGTTCTTGAGTAATCCTTGACCCTTTGCTTACCTTGTAAGTCATTCTAGGTGTATACATGTGATTTCTATGCTTGCAGAGGCAGCAGCACTCAGCAGAATTCTCTGTCACAAGCGCATCCAAATAGTCATAGTTTTATTAAAATAACATTAAATTACAGTTACTCTAAACAATACAAGTGACTTCAGCTTGGTCCCTGTTTTCCATAAGCTGCAGCCTTCCCATAGAGGATGCCTTGTCAACTAGCTGCTTTGTCCTAATGTTAAGAATTCTGTCTACAAATGAGGTATTTATTCTCTACTGAGACAATTATAGTCTTCATTTTGCCTTACTGAGGACCCAACACAGGCCTAGGGTTCTTAGAGTCCTATCTTCTTTGTTCTTAAGATTATAATAGACTACATAGGATGAAAAATGAATATGAAGTTACATAAAATGCAATCAGATTTTACAGAAATCCAGGCTGACTTCAGAAGGCAGCTGGAATACAGGACACTCCTCCACCCACTCTCTCTCCTCCCAAACAAATGCCATATGTCTGTTCACAATGCATTCTGGCTCGCTGCTATGTGGTTGACCTTCCATACTGAAAAGATGCCAGAACTCTTGGGACCTAATTTTCTTTTTAACTCATTGTTACAATCATAGTTAATATGGTTGAGGGGAAAAATGAAAATGATGATGAGCAGGCCTTGATTTCCTTAAGTAGTCCATGAATGAGACAGCTCTCTGAGATGTGTCACGATATATGTGATGGTTCAGAGGGAAATCTTTTTGAGGCCTTGGGAAATGACACCTGTTTTGCCTGCAAGTTTGTTCAGACCATGTTCAGCATGTATGTCATCCTAGAGCAACTAAGATGTGGGACCTGTGCCTCTTTTTTTTCCATGTACCATAATTCTATTGTGGAAACATATTGGATGCAGAATAATTTACATTGGGACTTGTGGGTCCATGAACAGCATGGGGGGGAACAGTGAATCTTCTTACAACATGAGCATCATAAATGAAATTCTCCTTCAACATTAAAGCAGATTTTTTTGTACCCAAAATTGGGAACTTAGAGAAGTTTGTCTCTTTCATAGTCTAGGAAGCTATAAGTTCAAATAAAAGGTGACAGTAGGGCCATGTTTTCTTGGAGTTCTATAAAGGAGTGCTGGGTTTGAATATGAAATGTCCCCCACAAGCTCCTGTGTTGACAACTTGGTCTTCATTAGGTGGCATAAATGAGAGGTGGTTAGAGCATGAGGATGTTAAGGTCATCAGTGGGGTAATCTATTGATGAGTTCATATTGAAAGAGCTATTAGGAGATGGGGCTTACAAGGAAGTTGGTCATTAGGTATGCCTTTGAAGAGTATGTCTTGTCTTCTGACACTTTCTCTTGCTCCGCTTCCTAGATGTTATGAGGGAAGCGATTTTCCTTGGCCATATCCTTCCCCCATGATGTTTCTGCCTTACCACAGGCCCACAGCCATGGAGCCAGCCAGCCATGGATTGGAACATCTGAAACTGTGAGCCGTTTTTGTTCTTGGGCTCTTTGCCCCAGTGATGGAAGGCTGGCCACCATAGGGAGAATTCTCCTGTGTCTTCTAGCTTCTGGTATCTGCTGGCATTCCTTGGCCTAGAGATGCATCTCTCCAATCTGCCCCCATGGGTGTGTTTTCTTCCCAGTGGCTCTCTGCTAAGAGCACCTGTCATATTTGGATTAGGCACCACCCTCTTTCAGTGTGAGCTCAACTTGACTTGATCACATTTGTGAATCTCTACTTTTAAGGTCACATGCTGAGGTATTGTGGGTTAGGACATCAACCTGTCTTCCTGGGGTCATAATTTAACCAACACAGCTGCATTGTTGTCCCTGATTTGATAATTATACATGCTTGTTGTAAAAATTATAAAGTATAAAGAGAAAGTAAAAGTCATCCAGATTTCTCCTGCTAAAAAGATCCACACTATCAGAAGAGCTTTGTGAATATTTCTTCTTAATTTTTTTCTTTTTTCCATTAGAAATTAAGTTCTCTGTGGTCCCCTCCCATGAGCTGGAGCTGTAGTCCTCTTCTATGAACCAGGAGCTGTGGTCTCCAACTGTGAGTCAAGTTTCACATTTCTTCCGTGGTGAACTGCTAGCCGAGTGGAGGAAGAAGGATGTTGGGCAGCAGTTTCAACCTTCTCTGAGTGGCTGCATTCCCCACAGCTCCCTCCCCTGAGGTTTCGTGTCGCGCATGGCAGTGGCTTTGCCTCTGTGTTGGGCTTATGCTGGGGACAGGGAAGGTGTCTATCATTTGCATTTTCTAGTCTTGGGAAGACTGATTCTCAGGAATGGACTTCCCACCTCCCCTGATGGCCAGGTGTGGTCTTGACTCCACATGTGGTCAAGGGCACCCAGGCCTAGACATTGGACCTTTCCACTCCCAGGCACCAAGATGTTTTCCATTATTTTTCTATTACTGTTCTACAGCCCCAGTGTGCCTCCACCTGTGCCCCATAGGAAACATGAAATGCCTAACTGAGCTTCTAGAAATAAAAATTGAAATCTGGGAAGCTAAAAATAAAAAAAAATTAAGAAGAAATTACATCCTAAGACAGGGGCAGTTAAAGATGAATGCTATTTCCTGAAGATGATAGTAAATAACATTATGATCTCTCTCTCTCGCTTTCTAATATGTGTCTGTCTCTCTCATTGTACTTGGGAAACTACCTGCTTCAGATAATTGTCTATAGAGAATCTGAAGAAAAATGTCCATTTTTGCATATTTTATCAAATTATTCTCAGCAAAGCATGTATCAAATTTATTCCTACAAATAATATGTGAGTGTTCTACTTTCTCCTATTTACTTTGTCCAATAGATTACAAATGCTAATAAGATATGTAGCTTTAAAACTTTAAATTAATGAATTCTCTGTGATTTATTTTTTAAAATATTTTGTTATTTTAATTTTATGTATATGAGTGGATTGTCTGCATGTGTGTAAGTGCACCTGTGTTGTGTAATGCCTGCAGAGGTTAGAAGAGGGTGTCGGATCTACTGGAACTGGAATTACGGATGGTTGTTAAGTAATAAATGTGAATTCACAAACCTGTCTAATAGCATCATAATTTTATTTTTATAAGTGTTCAATCAATTTTTCTTTTTTGGTGATGACAATCAGAATTCCGAGTCTTGTACATGATGCCTACCTCTTTAATTCTGACCCACCTACCTAGAATACTTTTGGCAGGAACATGTGGTGTGGAATTACATAATTCAGCAATTCTGACAGAGTCAGTATTCTTCCCTTTGTGCTTCATTCTAAACATTTGTATTAAATGAGAATATGAATGGGGGAATTTTAGTGTATTTCCTGTTAGTCATGCCAGTGGATCAGGTTTATTCAGTAAGGAGCCTTCCATTAATTCACAGAAAAGCACGTGCTCTAGCAGCAGTCAGGGAGACGATGCTGAGCACCTGGTAGTGAGCAGCACTCTTAGTTTCAGAGTTCATTGAATTTCCCTGTATTCCTGCTACAACTCCCCCCTTTCTCTTCCTTTTAAAATAGACTATGGGATTATAAGAAAATAAATGACTTTATAGGGTTAATCTCAAATCCATTCTCATTTGTTTGAAGTAAAGAGCTGGAGTCTTTTAATCATTGGTCATTCAGATTACTTGCAGATCATCTTTATACAGGGCTCTGAGTGAGGCTCCTGGTTTAAAAAGGCACTACAAGTTTGATTTTTTAAAAATTATTGAATTTTTGTGTATTTTATACCCTGCCCCCACCACTGGAGCTCATACTCGTGTGTTAAGGACTCATGCAAAGTTAGACTTTTAAAATAGAAAAATAGCATAAAGTCAGATGGGAGTGAGTGCTCTTTCCCCAGAGAAAGTCTGTAAGGCACCATGAAGGGTTCCAAGTCAAGCTTACTGGAACAAGCAATGTCTTCAGATAACATGGTGGCAACATCCTCAAGCATCTTCCTCCTTGACCCTCCATGGATTCATTACTGATGAACACTAGCTCCCCAAATGCACTGTGCTTCATGCTGTTAACTTTGTTTTGGGTTGGTGAGTGATTCTGCCTATTCTTTCTACTCTGACAAGTGTTCAAAGTGAGGCAGCCCCAGTGCCTTATCTCTGGTGAATGACAGCTCATGCCAGTGACTTACTATTAGCTACAGCCAGCAGCCTCCTCCTCATTACCTATTTAAATGAGCAAATGAATACAAATTAAAGTTTTAATCTCCATCTGAAGCATCAATGGTATTTTCACTACAAATAGTTTCATAATGGTCTCATTACTGCTTCTAAGTGCAGCACAGTTGGGCATTTAAATTGCAGAGTTGCTACTCCATATAGTCTTTGAGAACAGGTATCCAGGTAACCATGGAAATTGTGTCTCTAGTCAGGATGGGAGTAGGGTGGGAAACTATTTCATTAATTGAAGGGAAGAGATTGAAAAGAGATCGTCAAGCTGTAGATGAGAGAGGGGCAGGAGAGAAAGACAAAGGTAGATTTCACAGTCCTGTTTCCTTCCCATTATTAAATTATGCAACCAAGCAAAACTCCAAAAGATATAAAAGGTTCAGAGAAATCACAAGATAAAATGATAGCATCATTCTTAACCTTTCCACATTATTATTGTGGCTGACCTATACCAGATTTTATTTAGTGGGACTTTCATATAGCTTGTTTGAAACTTGATGTGTCTCTTGAGAAGACAGAATGGTGACTGGTGATTAGAGGGACAAGGGAAGAAGACCCAGATTAGCAAGAAAGCTGTGTAGGCGGGATAAGAGCACAGCACTACCATTTCAAATTGATAGAACCTGGGAAAGCTGTATTTATCAGTAAAGTTCATTCTCAGCCCTACTGACCTGCCCCGCCCCACCTCTTGATAGTTCTCAAGATTTAAAAAGCAATTTTTATTAGAGGGTAAAGAAATATTGGAAGAAAGAGTATCTGGGTGATGAAGGGGAAGCAATATGAGATATGATATCTTAGAAGAGCTTCATGTTTTGTGTGGTGGTTTGAATGAAAATGTCCCCCATAGGCTCCAAGTATTTGGACATTTCGTCCCCAGATGATGGCGCTGTTTTGGGAGGTTTTAGAAGGTGTGGCTATCCTGGAGGAAGCACGTCACTGAGGGTGGGCTTAGAGAGGTCTTAAGCCTTGCCAGATCTCCAGTTGCTCTCTTGCTTCCTGTGCCTGCATGATGATGTGAGAGCTTAGCTTCTGCTGTGCCTGCTCCAGCCACCTCCAGCCACCATGCCTCTCTGCCATGATGGCCTGTAATTCCCCTGGAACCGTAAGCGCAAATAAACTCTTCCTTCTATAAATTGCTTGGGTCAATGTTTCTATCACAGCAACAGAAAAGTGACTAATACATTTTGTTTTCATTTAATAGATACTGCGAATTGGTACTTAGATGAACTGCTATTATTTGACCAAATGTGCCCTTGTGTAACTAGCTGTGTTGGCTATGTGTTCCAGTAGACAGTTTAGGATTTGTGAAAACCCAATTAACCAGACAGACAAACTGACTTCAAAGGCAGATGGGCCCTAAATGTAGAACTTCTTTTCAAATTAGGCCAATGCACAACAACTTAGTGACCTAATTGAGTCCCTCGAACTCCTGATGAACACCCACTTCAGTACGCTCTGCACGAGGTGTCATTAGTTAATTCAGGGAGAAAATCAGACAGACAACATCAGGTGCAACTCCTACCAAGGAGGAAAGCCAGGACTGGGTTATATTCTGTGAATCCATTCCTCAAAGAGAAAATCCATTTCTATTCAAATCATTGGGACAGACAACGCAGGAAATGTTATTTACAGAATTGAGGGAAGCAACCTAAAACGGGGTGGATAATTACTAACCAAATGGATTTCATTTTAAAACAAACATTTCTTTTCTGCCAAACAGATTTCTATCTTGGAAAGCAGCTAACTCCAGAGAATCAGGCCAGAAATCACGGTCTGAATTACAATGGCTCTTGGGTGCTGTCCAAGTCTAACATTTCCACTACCTTTCTCGGCTTTGCAACCCAAAGGCTCTTAGCTACAAGAAGCTGCAGCTGCTGCTGTTGCTCAAGGACTGTGCTTTCAGGGTACACC
Organism: Nannospalax galili; assembly: GCF_000622305.1. Taxonomy (NCBI): domain Eukaryota; kingdom Metazoa; phylum Chordata; class Mammalia; order Rodentia; family Spalacidae; genus Nannospalax; species Nannospalax galili. The sequence goes on along the minus strand of NW_008358342.1, from coordinate 201,911 downwards.
AGAGGGAGAGACCAGGGAAATAAAAAGAGCAACCTGGTTTCCAAAGGCATAAAGGACAGTGGGCAGATCTGAGCTTCCTTATCATAGATGGCATGGCTTTTTTTTTTTTTTTTTTAATGTTGTCTACACATGAGGCTAATCTTTGAAAGCTGAAAGTTATCACCTGACTGAATAATTTGAGAAAATTATTGCTAACAATATGAAGGGAGAACCACTGTTTCCAATAATGAGCTGAGGGCTAGAGAGGTGATACCCACCTGTGTCAGATTTCTGGAATAGCAAGGTGTTGCTGCAGATCTCTGCGGACAACTCTTAACTTGGACACATATTGGCACTGTGCAGTTATTGAAGGGTAGCCAGAAGCTGACTGGGATTTCTTGCAGTAGGCATGCTAACTCTAGTCCACCATTTAATTTTCTTAAAACATTTATTTTTATGCATGTGTATGTGTCTGCATGAGCCCATGTGGATCATATGCATGCAAGTGCCCTTGGAGGCCAGAACAGGAGTTGGATCCTTGGAAACTGGAGTTATAGGCAGTTGTGAGCCCCCATGTGGGTTCTGGGAACCAAATCAGGATCCTCTGCAGGAACACGGCACACTCTTGACCACTGAGCCATCTTTCCAGCTTCTACCATTTGCTTTTGAGCCAACCCTGCCATTACTCACATGGACTCTATGAAGTGAATCATCCAAAACCTTTTTATCCCTGTGTTCCATTTCCTAAACTACAGCCTCTTAAGCAACAGCCTTATACAAAAGAACATACAATTAGCTGGCAACTAGTGAAGCAGAGCTCCCCCAGTGTGCATTTCAGCATTCTGCCTGCCAGTCATACCAGAGGTAGAGACATAAATACCTTTTTCTCACTTTCTCGAAAGTGATTGTGAAGATTTTTACTAGGAATGCAACAGCAAGAGATGCTTGGATTAGTGGTCATCGGTTGCTCCCTTTCCAGTGCTGGGGTGTAAGTTGGGCATTCCACTGAAAATATCCCCTTTAAGAGCCAGCATAATCAGTAGTGTTACTTTTCTTTTAAAAATATTTTAAATATTTTATTTAATGTGTATGAGTGTATTGCCTCCATGTAGGTAAGTGCACCCATGTTGTGCAATCCCTGCTGAGGTCAGAAGAGGCTGTTGGATCCCCTGGGACTGGAGTTACAGATAGTTGTTGGCTGCCATGTGGGTGCTGGGATTCAAACCCGGGTCTTCTGCAAGAACAGTCAGTGTTCTTAACCGCTGAGCCATCTCTCTAGCCCCAGTAGTGTTACTTTTCTAAGCCCCTCATCTGTTGCTTAATCTCAATACAGCTGATCACTGCGGGTCTTGCTGCAAGTGGTAAATATTTTTATTGTCTGAAATCACATTAGAACTGCTAGGCCAAGAGATTACAATTTGTCACTTAATGTGGATGGATGGAGAGTTGTGGGTAGAGTCTATAAAACATTTTCTAGGTCTTATTTGCCTTGCAAATTGAGAAGCTAACCAGAGGTCCTTTGGAATTAGCATAAATAAAACATGGGTTCACTACTGCAAATGCTCAGTTCATGCCAGAGGAGGCTATAGCATCACAGAGGATTTTTTTCCATCCAAACAATTCCCATCTCTCGAAGCGCCTGCTGGTAGGGAGGGGATTTGGGTAGGTGGTGGGAAGGAGAACCTATTAAGAAGGCTTTGGAAAACACTCAGCAGAGAGAGCCAGAAAGAGAAGTTTTCTCTAGAAATTCAAAGACTTGTTCCTAATTCTGTATTGCGCATGCTTATAACCAAAGGAGAGCCAGCAATCTGCTCTTCAACAGGACTAACTAGAGCTCTATACAAGGTCTGTGACCAGAGAAAGCTCATTTAAGAATAAGAAAAATGCCCCGTAACATGAAGCAAAAGTCTTTGATTGGTTTACAGACAACATTCAAGCCTTCAGAAAGTGAACTTCAATACTGGAAACATTTGTTAGGTTTCTGTCCTTTATTTATACCCCCTTCTTGTGACAACAGTACCCCAATTCTATCTGGGATATCGCTGTTCTTTGTGTGCATTGTGACTGCTTCATGGTTTCCAAAAGCAGAGCATACGATTTAGGTTAAGCTGATCAGTGCTTTCCACTCTCTGATGATCAGATCCTGGAAAAGAACTGGACTGTGACTCACATCTGACCATTCAGTGTCAATAAACTCATTTTTGCTTTTGGAATTGTAGAGAAATGGACTCTCAGTTACTGACTTCTGAGCCTGAGATGACAGGCTTGGAGCTGTACCAGTGAGAAGCGCTAGCAGATAGGAGCCAAGGTGTGAAACCAGTTGAAAAGCACAGAGTGCCAAACTAAGATGTGGTCCAAAGCCTTGTCCTCTTAGCCTGAGGCCAACCAGCTCTGACTGTAATAAGGCAATGTATCCTCTTACTGCTCAAGTCAGCTTGGATAGGACTTTCTGCAAGACATCTAATGGCTACAAGACTCTTTCCCACCATCCTTTAGCATCTAAGTATTTTCTTATTGGAACCACTGTAAGTGGATGTGGTGACTAAGCTACATGACCAGTGTTCTGAAGTCCTGCCTCTACAGTGCTATGGGTTTGTTAGACATATCCTTGCCCTTTTCTTTATCTCATGGTCAAATATTACTGATACATTTCATGGTTCAACCAAACTCTACCTTCTCTATGAAGTAGTCATCAGTACTCTTCCCTCGACTTTCTATAAAGATTTCCTATATTCTGTCAAACCTTAACATACCATGAGAGTGCTTTCTGAGACTGTCCACCTCTCTCATGAGTCTGTGAGCTCTTTATGATCAAGGTCTATGAGTTTCACTATATACAGAGGCAGGAGGCATAGTTATAGAACATTCTTTGTACGCATACTTTCTGTGTTTAAATATTGGCTCTACTACTACCTAGGATGTGGTGCTTAAATGTGTCATTAACCCTCATTGTGTCTTGGTTTCTTTATCTATAAAATGAGGTATACTATTAGTGCTTAATTCATACGTTATTATGAGAATGAAGTGAGTTGCCCCATGTGAAGTGTTTAATATATTGCCTAGACTAGTAGAGTATTTCAATAATATTAGCTATTACTATTATATTTCTAAGTGTAATGTGTGTCATTAAATAGGTACTCAAAAATAGAAATGTAAATATGAGAATGCAGCTTAAATTCTCTAAGTCTTATATACTAAGTAGGAAAAAAAGAAGAAGAATTTAATCCTTATAATTTTATCTTCTTAAATTTATATGTCCTGGTGAGAAAGCATGAGGCATTAAGGGACTTTGAGCTATTGCTGTTTTATGGAGTTTTTGTTCCTATTCCCGTTTTGGGTACAAAAACATCTATTGAAATGTCACTGTGCTTGGTTCTGGGAATCAAAATTGATTAGGATAATATCCTTACCTTCAAGAAGCTCATGGTTTAGTAGACAATATGGAAGATCAATAATTGTAATTGAGTAAATGTGCAGTAAGAGAAGTACATGCATACCACGGGGGCCCTAGTGATGTTCCCAAAGCTCCTTGTACATCTGAGGCATTTGCTAGAAACAATCTCAGGCTCCAACCCTGGAGCCTCTGAAACACTAGGACTGGCATCATCTACTTGTATTTGTAGCAGATCTCCATGAGTCAACTTGATGGGACCTGGAATCACTTGGAAGACACACCTCTGGGTGTGCCTGTAAAGGCCTTTGCAGAGGGGACTGAGGAGGAAAGATCCACCCTCCTAGTGGTGGCAGCAAGGAGCCCAGATAGAGAGTCTGAAGAAAAGGCAATGCTGCCTGCCTTCATTTCGTCCTGAGCAAGTGCATCTATTGCTGCTCCTGTTGTTGCCACTGTCCTTCATTGACATTAGACTTTACCTTCTTCAGCCATTCAATGTGGACCGAATACCAGAAATTCTTCATAGATCTTCCAAGCCTTTGGCATTAGATTTGAACTGTTGACTAATCCAGGTTCATGGACTGGGTTCTCAGCTTATCCAGTGTGCAGATGGTCATTGTTGGACTTCCTTGTCCCTGTTGTATAAGCTAATCTAATAAATCCACTTATATACTTCCATTCTATTTATTCTGTTCCTATAGAGACCCTGCCTCATATAGGTGGTCCTGTTACAACACAGGGTGATTCTTTGCCTGGATGTGTCAGGGAAGGCTGCCTGGTAGAGGTGATGCATACACCAGATTCTTACATATAGCTAGGAGTTTGCTAACCTTTGACATGAGTGGAACAAATGAGCTTTGAGAAAAGCTCTTCCGGGTCTGGAGAGGTATGCCAGTGGTTAAGAGAACTGGCTGCTCTTGCAGAAGATCTGGGTTCAGTTCCCAGCACCCACATGGCAACTAACAACTGTCCATAACTCCCCAGGAGATTCGACACCCTCTCCTGGCCTCTGTAGGCATTGCATGACAGAGATGCACTTATACCCAGGTAAAACATTCATATACATTAAAAAAATATTTTTTAAAGGCGAGCTTACCTGATGCTACTATCAAAGGCACAGTGAAAAGTCTGGCAGTGTTTCCATAGATTCCAGAGCACATACATCATTTATTCTTTTTTAACTCCAGTTCCTACTCAGATGTATAGTGAATCACCCAGAAAGCACTTGACTAGTACAGAAAGTTAGGAACTATTCCATGAAGTACAGGTTCAGTTGGTCTCAGGTGTGGTCAAGCATCAGCTCTTTTGTCTTTATTTTTGCAGTGCTGGGATCAACCCAAGACCGCATGCATGCTAGGCAAGCGCTCCTCCACTGAACCACATCCATAGCCCCAGACATCAGCTCTCTTTTTAAAGCTTCCAGATGATAGCAAACATGTAGCTAAAGAACCACTGATCAGGCAACTCATGGTGACCCTAAAAGGACTCTAAGTATTGGCTAGCTTTAGATGTCATGTGATTCTTTGTGTGGGTCAGTTTTGTGCCTCCCAGATGCTAAGAGAGGCCAGGCCTCTTGCTTAAAAAAACAACCAAAAGGGTGGCTAAAGTGATAATATATTTCAAAGACTCACATACAACAAGGTCATGCTTTCAGCACAAAACAGAACACAGCAACACAGGTATGCTATCAATCAGGTAATTAACAGATGCATAACAAATATTTAATTCTCATGCCAAAATATTTAGGCAGCATGAGTAACATACTAGGTGTGTGGTGCTATCATCTCACCTTGGCTCTGTAGCACTGTGATTGTGCACACTTCACGTAGAGATCAGACCCAGCATCCTAATGTGAGATTTTTCATGCTCCAGAGGCCCAGGCAAATGGCTTTCTATCTGAGGCCTCTATTTACCAGCTTGGCAGTTCTTCAAATTCACTTCTGGGGATGAACTCTAGATTTAAATCAATTGCTGTTTGTGCCTTGGACTCTGGAATCTATTTTTGTTTTAATGCTCATGGTGACAGCATGCCTGGTCTACCCTGGCATCTGAGAATCACTGAAATATATTTTTTAACAGTTTTGTAATTTTGAGCTTCTATGAATGTGCTGGTTAGTTTTTGTCAACTTAATACAAACTAGAAACACCTGATAAGAGAGAGCCTCAACTAATTTCCTCCATCAAATTGGCTTTTTCTTGGTTGTTAATTGATACAGAAGGGCCCAGCCCACAGTGGGTAGTGTCATTCTAAGCAAACTATGACAACAAGTAAATTTTTGCCTACTTGGATAAGCTGAAAATATTATTATGATCTTTAGTAGCTTCCCATAGAAATAGTGGAATAACTCTCCTTTTTCTCTGTTTCCACTGTGATTTTTAAATTATTTTTGGGGGTGGTCAAATTTTTATAATAATCATTTGCTATAAGTCAAAAAGTGCTTGTGGTTTTTCAAACACCATAAAGTGCTTGTGGTGATTATTTTTGCTGCACCTGCTCATTCTTTTTGACTGGTAGTAGCATTCCCATGAGGCAAATCTCACGGAGACTGTCAAGTCAAGATGTTTGCCTGTGATTCAAGAAAGCATAATCAGGTTGTCTCACTAGAGACTTTGGACCTTGGGTAGAAATATGGCTCAGTTGATAAAGCTTGCTACTAAGCGTGGTGACCTAAGTTTGATAGTTTGATTGTCAAGACCCACGTGGTGAAAGAAGAGAACTGAATCCTGCAAGCAGTTTTCTGGCCACACACATACAAACAAACAAACAAACAAATAAATGTAATAAAAAATTTTAAATGGCTTTGGACCTTGAACTAAGCAATACAAGGAAAAAAACAGGTGGAGGGAGAAAGGGGGAGAGAGAGAAGAAAGGAGGAGGAGGAGGAAGAGGAGGAGGAGGAGGAAGGCACGGTGGCACAAACCTTTGATCCCAGCACTTGTGAGGTACAGGCAGACAGAGCTCTGTGAGTTTGAACCCAGCCTAGTCTACATAACAAATTCCAGACCAGCCAGGGATAAACAGTAAGACTTTGTGTCAAAAAAAATTTTTTTTTTAAATCTGAGCCACAAGATGTGTTTTCTTCAGATGATACAAAGTTTTCTACGGAGTGTATCATTATAAAGAGTCAAATGCCTTAAGTCAGGCTTAGCGGTACATGATTATAATCCCAGCACTTGGGAGATGGACGAGACACAGGAGGATCAGGAGTCGAAGTCATCCTTGACTACAGAGGGAGTTTGAGGCCAGCCTGGGCTATATGAGACCCATCTCCCACTCCACCCCAACTCCACAGAAAGTATCAAACCTCAAAGCCAAGGCTGTGACTCATGCCCATAGCACTGAAACAGAAGAATAGTGAGTTTGAGACTAGCCTGGACTCTGTTTCATAAGAAGAAAGAGAAGGAAGAAGGAAGAGAGGGGAAAGGAAGAAAGATGAGTGAAGAGAAGAAACACAGGGAGTGAAGAGGAGGAGGAGGAGGAGGAGGAGGAAGGAAGTGGGGAAGGGGAAAAAGAGGAAGAATGGAATTGACTCAGTCCTAGCATAGCCTTGGATGCAGTCATTTGGATACTAGGACTCTTAGTTGCCCTCAGTCAGCTAGACTTTAGGTTTGTCCAACTACCTATGTTCTGCAAATGTTTAAAAAATTTTAAAATCTTTTATGCATTATGAGTGTTATCCCTGCATGTATGTAAGGCATTGACCTGCAGTGCCCAAAGAGGACAGAAGAGGGCTTCAGATCTCCTGGAACTGGAGTTAGAGACGGTTGTTAGCTGCCATGTGGGTGCTGGGATTCAAACCAGGGTCTTTTGCAAGAGCAGTCAGTGCTTTTAACCTCTGAGTCATCTCTTCAGCCCAACAATTTTTTTTTTTGACTAAAATCTAGATCTGTTTTTTTCCTTAATTGCAACTGGAGAGCTATAAAGTACAATGTTGTAAGAAGTGTAACACTCCTTGTCTTCTATTCACTTATATAGTCTGGAATAATAGGATTTGATCTGTTGGTAAACTTTGGCTAATGTCAGGGGAGAGAATGATAGAATAAGATTATGATACTAACCTTGGATATTAGATATATGAGATTCATAAGCTATAGAAAATGGGTGACCTGGATGGTTGTCCATTGAAGACACATGTTAGTAAATGAGCAGAGCCAGGAGATGATAAATGAAGGGCCAGAAACTTTTATCACGGTAAATGTGAGGATGTAGCTTCCAAGTTTCAAAATAAAGCTGATACCTGAAATTAATGAATGAAATCTATAAATCAATATTTAAAACCCCTGGCTTCATGAGCCAAAAGTCAAATGCCCAGTACCAAGTTACATACCCTGCCAGCTATCAAAGCAGATCCTTGAGTCACAATCTAGAAAAGGTGGTGAGAATTACTCCCGAATCTGCATCTGAATAAAACTACCAGTTATGAACACATCTACAATACAGCTTTAGAAAGATGTTTTCTCCCCCATTTTCTTGCTATAGCTTTTTATTAGAAATACATACACATATATAGACACAGCCATACTTATCATTTGTGAAATGGTTTGAAATATAGTACTCTGATTCATAGTCAATCTGTTACCAAGGCAGCCATGATACAGCTTTATCATCCAGGGAACAATGGGTACGCCTACCTCCAAGCATGAAATTCATTGAATTGTCATATATTAGCATGAAACAGAAGAACCTCACATAATTCAGGTGTGGAAAGACAGAAATACATTCAGAGGTGTTAATGAAGTCAGTCAAATATTTGTCACTTAATAACAGATATATAAAATGATAAAAATGTGAACCCAATAAATTGTCAGCAGAAAATGTGTCCCAACAAGCGAAGAAATAAAAAGAGACATGATATCTACCATGTATGGAGTGCACAGTCTGTATTAAACTGAGACCTTTAGACAACCTGATGAATAGTAATTTTTAAAAAATCCTATGAGATAATTATTATTCCCATTTCATTGCTAAAAACAGGTTTATGTGATTATCAGATACCAAGGGTATACAACACAAAACTTCTGTGTAAGAATGCAGACATTTGAAAATAAGTGAATATTTCAATGAGACATTTACAGTCTGAAAGGATGTACAGTTGTGTTAGAAGCTATATAAGCTATTAAGTAGTGTCACCTAAATTGATTGGTCATATGATGGTTTACCTTGATTATCAACTTGACAAATTTTAAAATCACCTATGAGGCAAACACTGAAAGTGTCTGTGAGAGTCTTTCCAAAGAGGTTTAACTGGGGAGGGAAGATCCACCTTCAGTACTGATGGATCTATCCCATGGACTAGTGTTCTAGACAGAATAAAAAGTTGAAAATGATTGGAGCATCAGCATTCATTTCTCTCCTTCCTGACTGCAGATGTAATGTGGTTTCCTGATTTGCAGTCCTGCCACCCTGCCTTTCACACCATGATGGACTGTACCCTCAAACTGTGAGCCCAAATAACTAACCCCTTCTCTCCATAAGCTGCTTTTGTCAGTTATTTGATGACAGTAACAAGAAAATAGAAAAATTGGTACTGAGGGGTGGAGGTATTGCCATGCTAAGTCTGACCATGTAGTTTGGGGCCTTTGGAATTAGTTTGTGGGAGAAACAAGGAAGAATTTTGAGCTGTGGGTTAGAGAAGCCCAAGAATGCTAAAAACAGAACTTACTGGACTGTTCAGGTAGAAATTTAGGAGAATGTTGAGAAAAATGCAGACAGGAGAGGCCTGGCTCATGAAGTTTCAGGAGAGAATAAGGAAAGACTCCATGGGGAAATGGGCTTGAGGCCATTCATGTCATAATCTGGCAAAGGCTGGCTTTGTTCTGCCCATGTCTTAAGAACTTGCATGTGGCTGAATTGAAAAGCAGTGGATTCATTTTTTTGGCATAGAAGATTTGTGACAATGTAGCATTCAGGCTGTGGAACATTTACTTCTCATTGCTTTTACCCTGGACAGTGTGGCCTGAACTGGGAAAGCCACTGAGGAGCTTCTTATTTAAAACCAACCCCACATAGGAAAGTGTTTCCTTGGATTCAGCTGCCAAGCTGCACAGTGACCATTATGCCTATGGTAGGAGAGGGCAGACTGCATCTTGAGCTGGCGGTAGAACTTTAGCACCATCGTCCATATGGCGCTGGTTTTACAAACATGCAAAATGCAACCGTTAAGTCATGAAGTCTTGCACCAAGGTTTGAGAACACCAGGCAATGTGTGGCAGGGTCAGACAAGGAGGCCCTGGGAGTCCATTGCAAGAAACTTGGAAGGCAAAACCTAAGCTGCAATGGAGACTCCAGCATCTTGGAGATGCCAGAACCATTGGACAGCTACTGAGAAAAGTAGCAAGCACAGAATGGAGCCAGCTTGAGAGATAGGTTATGTGTACTTCAAGTGGAATGGCTGAAGGGATGGGCTGACCAAGCACATTTAGAATACAGATGATGTCATGACAGGGTACAGATGTTGGTCATGAAGCTCCAGGGTTTGATGTTTGCCATGCTGGAATATGGTCTTACTTTGGCTTGTTTTTCCCATACTATCATCCTATTCTTTCCTTTTGGGATAGGAATGTTTATTTTGTATGATACGTGAAAGTATGCAATTTGGTTATTTTTTATTTAAAAAAAATAAAGAAATCTCTACAATTGAGAGATTTGCCCGAGTATCAGAGAGACCTTGAACTTTTATTTATTTTTTATTTTTTTTATTTTTGTGAGACATGATATCCTATAGTCACAGCTGGCCTGGAGCTTCCAGTATGGCCTTGATTTCACAGAGATCCACCTGCTTCTGCCTCCCAAGTGCTGGGATTAAAAGCATGTGCCACCATACTCGGCTGAGACTGTGGACTTTTGAACAATGTTGAGACTGTTATATACCATGGGACTTTCGAAGCAGGATTGAATACATTTTTCATTGAGATAGCCATGATCATAGGGAACCAACCTTTGGAGGACATGTCTTAATAACTATGTGGTTGGGTGCCAGGTTGACAGAGGATGAATTTGTGGTGCTTAATCTTGATTGTCAACCAGAGTAGATTTAGGATCACCTAGGTGTCATATCTATCTTTGAATGTGTCTATGAGGATATTTCCAGAGAAGCTTAACTGAAGTGGGAAAATCTACTCTGAACGTGGGGGACACTTTTCTATGGGTCCCAGACTTAAGGTAGCTTGGAGCAAAAGTAATTGCAGTTTTTAAATTTTTGAATCTTGTCACTTGATATTGGAGTATAAGCTTAAATAATTGTGATTATTTCATACATTTTAATTCACATTCCTCACTTTATTTTTTGCTAGTGACTTATTACTTGCTGTTTATTTTATATTTACTTTATATAATGGAAATGATGTTAGACAAAAAGCAAATTCAAGTGATTTTCTTATTCAAATTCAAAATGGGTCACAAAGCAGAGGAGACAACTTTCAACACCAACGGCACATTTAGCCCAGGAACTGCCAGTGAACATACCAGTGTAGTGGTAGTTCAAGAAATTTTGCAAAGGAGACAAGAGCCTTGCAGATGAGAAGCACAGTGGTTGTTCATCAGAGGTTGACAGTGGCCAAATGGGAGCAATCATCAGAACTGGTCCTCTATAGAACCACGTGAGAAGGGCTGGAGAGATGACTCAGTGTTTTAGAACACTTTCTGTTCTTCCAGAGGACCTGGGTTTAATTACCAACACCCACATGGCAGCTAACAACTGTCTTTAGCTCTAGTTCATACACATAAAATAAAAATATTAAAGTATCTCTTAAAAAACCACATGAGACGTTGCCAAAGAACTCAGGGTGTATCATCTCATGGTCCTTCAGCATTTGAAGCAAATTGGAAAGGTGACTAATTTCAGTAAGTGAGTGCCGTATAAGCCGACTGAAAAAAACTTTTCAAAAATCATTTTGAATTTTCATTTCTTTTTCTCAATCTACACAGTAATGAACCATTTCTTGATTGCAATGTGACTTATAGTAAAAAGTGGATGTATACAAGAACCGGTATAGAAAGACTCAGTGATTGGCTTCAAGGTATGTTCCAAAGATAAACTTGCACCAAAAAAAGAGATCATGATCATTATTTGGTGGGCTGGTCTGGTTCATTACACCTTTCTGAATCCAGAGAAAACCATTACATCTGAGAGGTATGCTCAGTGCATTTTTAAGATGCACTGAGATTTGCAATGCGTGCAGCCTAGCAATAGTCTGCAGAAAAGGCCCAATTCTTCTCCACAGAAAACATCTAACTGCATGTCACACAACCAGTGCTTCAAAAGGCGAATAAACTGGCTTACGAGAGTTTCCCTCGTCCACCACAGTCACCTGATCTGTCACTGACTGCCAGTTCTTCAAGCACTTAGGCAATTTTTTTGCAGGGAAAGTGATTCAACAGCCAGCAGGATGTAGAAAATGCTTTCCGAAAGTTCAGTAATTCCCAGAACATGAATTTTTTATACTGTAGGAATAAACAAACATATTTTTCATTGGCAAAAAAAAATGTGTTGCTTGTAATGGGGATCTTATTTTGATTAACAAGGATGTATCTGAGCCTAGTTGTAATGATTTGAAGTTCACAGTCCAAAATTCCTTTTGCATCAACCTAAAGGAGTGGACACAATGTAAAGGTTCCTTTCTACTCCACAGCTAGAGCCATGCTTGTTCCCACCATTTCCATTCTATGATGGACTGCATTTTCAAACTGTGAGCCCAAATAAACCCTTCCTTATTCAAGGATCTTTTGCTAGATATTTTGTCAGAGCAAAAAGATTAACTAATTCAGGCCACTAGGAAAGGACTGAGATCTCCTGTATTTCTAAATTGTTATACAAACATAGTGCTCTACTAGGTAGTATCTGAGATATGAATCTCTCTCTCTCTCTCTCTCTCTCTCTCTCTCTCTCTCATCCTATTCTCTGATCAACAACAACAAAAAACCCAAGCACAATTCCATAGTGTAGGGTTCCTAAGTTTCACTGACTATCAGAACAAAAATAGAACATGCTTCTCTGAGTGCTTACTGTAGATGAGGCGGAACAATAAACATTTAACTTTCTCACTGACCCTATGAAAAAGTATATCATTTCCTTCTTTCATAGATGATGTCACAGATTCATTCACGTTGAATTGTTCTGCCATTAGCACATCTAGTGAGAAGTGAAATCATAATTTGTGCTTAAGAATTCTTTACCAGGAACTCACATTGTACCAAGTATGCTAAAATACACTAAGATTGGCGCCTAGGAACAATAGTCTCCAAAGATTTCTATGTAATACGGTTTGATTCCAGTCAAGAATCCACTCTAAGTATGTAATGTCCATGTCAACTCCCTGGAGATCTTTTGAAATTGTAGATATTGAATCAGTAGGTCTAGGTTTGGGCCTGAGAGTCTGTATTTCTCCTTTCCTTAATTTTTATTGAATTTTTGTGATTTTTATACAACATAATTTAGTGGTATTTAGATCCCCTCCCTTATCCGCACCTCCCCTTAAGGCTCCTGGCCAATTTAATGACTTTATTTCATATATGATAAGGTCTGTAGAGTCCAATTTGTGTCTCCAAATGTCCTTCACTTTGGGCCCATTCACTGGAGTCTGGTTAACCTACCAAGATTCCCATACTTGAAAGAGACTGACTCTCCCCCTCCTAGTAGACATGGTTGCCAATAGTTCCTTATGTAGGGCTGGGGTTTCTTACCCACTTTCCCGTGTCTATGCTGGGACTTTTTCTGATTTGAGCTTGCATGAGACTTATGTATGCTGTCACCATTGGTGTGAGTTCATATGAGTAGCTGACAAGCTGCCTGGAAAACTCTATTCCCTTGTGGTATTATACCACCTCTGGCTCTTACGATTTTTCTGCCCCCTTTTCCACAATGATCCCTGAGCCATAGGAAGCAGAAGTTTGATACAGATGACCTAGTTAGGGATAAGTGCTCTGCGGTCTTTGTTCTCTGCACATTTACTAGTGTGGGTTTCTGTGTTTATCACCATCTCCTACATAAGAACCTTCTCTGCTGAGAGCTGAGTGATGCATTAATCTGTGGGTATATGAGTCTTTATGAGTCAGTTTAATAATGTAACTATTTGGTGGAAAACTAGTATTAGAATCTCACTTATGTTCTGTGACCTGTCTAGTCTCTGGTTTCTATCCCTGATATCAATGTCAGGTATGAGCTTCACTTATGAAGTAGACCTCAAATCGAATTAGAAAGTGGTTGGCTACTCCCATAACATCTGTGCCACTATTGTATCAGTGGACATATCTTGCCAGGTCAGTTGTTGTAGTTCACAGGACTCACACCTGGGTATTGTTGATGATTATTTTTTCCTTCCTTTAGTATGTATAGGCCCTTCCAGCACTATGGAAACTAGCCAGTAAAGATGAGACTTTGAAGTCAGCACCAACTTGATTTCTCCTTGTTTCTTCTACTAAAGATGTTGAACATTTTTTTAAAAATTATTTATGTAATAACCACATACTTAGAAGAAACATTTCATTACATCAGCATTGACATATTCAATAACAATTTTCTGAGCTAGGCTGCATCTCTTACAAAATTGGCCATACATTCTTAGGTTTACAGTTGAATTACCACAGTTATACAATATAGCACTCAGTATAAACCCCATAAGACATAAGATTAAATGAGGTTTTAACCTTTAAAAAAGATCTCCATTTCATTTTTAATGCAATTGACATTAAGATGTTTGCACATACGTTTCTAATCTCTATATATCAGATTATTACTAGTCACATTTGGTTACTTTCTGAGCTCCTTGACATCTGAGATAATGTT
>NW_008358342.1:134790-187744 GCF_000622305.1 Nannospalax galili | reverse complement strand
GCTCCTTGGCATCTGAGCATGGATATAAAGTCACCAGGTAGATTTCAATGACAATGTTTTTCACATTTACTAATTATTAAGGAGAAAAGTTTTATGCTTTGAAGAATTATTTTTTTAATCATTATACTTTAAAAAAATTTTAATAACTACATGATTAGAAGCTTTTCACTACAGTTTTAACATATTCAGTTACACACTCCAGAGTAACAGATGACTTTGTGGACATGCACAGGTGCCAAGGATCCAAGTGCAACCAATTATGACTAGTAATAATCAGATACATACAGATTAGAGATGCAAGCACCAACATCTCAGTGTTAGTAGCAAAAACAATGAACATTTTAAAAAGTATTTCTCAGCCATTTTCATTTCATCTTTAGAGACTCCCTGTTCAGCTCCTTGTCCCACTTTTTACTTGTTTTTTTATGTTTAGTTTTTGTGTTCTTTGTATGTTCTAGATACTAACCGTTTGTCAGAGGTACAACTGGTAAAGGCATTCCCCCATTTTGTAGGCTGCCTCTTCACTCAAATGATCATGTCCTTTAATGTACAGAAGCTTTTGAGTTTCATGTGGTCCCATTTGTCAGTTTTTTGACTTAATGCTTGTGCTAAAGGAGTCCAGTTCAGAAAGTCTTTTCCTGTGCCTATAATTTCCAATGTATTTTGTACTTTCTCTTCTATATGACTCAAGATGTAGGGTCTTATGCTGAGGCCCTTGATCCATTTGGAGTTAACTTGTTTAATAAAAACTTTAAGACATTGGGGGCTGGAGAGATGGCTTAGGGGTTAAGAGCACTGACTGCTCTTCCAGAGGACCCTGGTTTGATCCCCTGCACCCACACGGCAGATAATAATCATCTGTAGCTCCAGTTCCAGGAGATCTGAGGCCCTCTTCTGGCTTTTGGCAGCATTGCACAACACAGGTGTACTTAGACACATGCAGGCAATACACTCATACACATAAAATAAAAATAAATAAAATTATTTTTAAAATCTTTAAGACATTGAAGAAATAAATTGAAGAAGATGCAGAAGATGGAAGACCTCTCTTGCTCATAGACTGGTAGGATTAATATTATGAAAATGGCCATCCTACCAAAAGCAATCTACAAATTCAATGCAATACCCATTAAAATTCCAACACAATTCTTCACAGAAATTGAGTCTAGATTTCTAACAAGCTCCAGGTGATGATGATGCTGCTGGCCTTCGGAACTTATTTGAGCATCAAGTCAGTGGGCACAGAACTAAGGGATACAATATTTTAAATTGTTCTCTAATAAAAATGATGTGTTGTGTCTCTGGATAAATTGTATCTTCAAACCTTAGCAGTACTAGACCCATAGAATGAAGCCATTCAATGAATACTTACTATGTGTGTGGAGTGTTGGTGCTAGGGATTTAACCCAGGGCCTTACACATGCTAGACAAGTGATTTTCCATTGAGCTATACCCTAATTCTTAAGTAATTCTTAGAGAAATAATGATTCTTCCTTGAAATCCAATTCAAAAGTAGCAATTTGTTGTCAAAGTGGGGGTACCCTAGTTTAGTTCTATTAGAAAGAGGTTGTGGGCTTTAAGCCTATATTTGGCCAGTGAGAGGTTGTCATTGACTGTTGCCAACCTTCTGAGGAGTCTTGGGAAAATGAACTCTAAAGAGATACCAATGACCTCATTAGAATGTAGGACAGTGACAAAAGTGTTATGTTTGGGAGATTTAAGAAAAATATTAACTGAAGAAAACTAATTCTCTGACATCAAATTTCCATTTACTTATTAAATTTTCATATCAGTTATCACAAGGTCCTTACACAGTTTAGTTCTATCACACCATCAATCCCCTGAGTGGGAAACTCTGCTGTTCTCCACTCCAGTGCTATTTGTTTTGCTGTCTAATCCCCAACTATGTGAGCTGTCATCATAGACGATGAATCACCCTGGTCACTCCCAATAGAACCTGCTCAAGATCTTATCAACTTTTGTTTGACCAAATAGTCTTTTGATCTTGGGGAGAAAAATATGTCTAACTCAGCCAACTTTTGAAATAAGAGAGATGTCATCGTGCTTCATTATCACTTTACACTTAGTGTGCTCACTTTCTCTTTCCATAACTCTGTCAGGGCAAATACACACTACACACACACACACACACACACACACACACACACACACACTGGCTCAGAGACGTGAGGGTGCATCTCTTTTTTGAATACTAGAGATACACATGTGTACATCTATCTTGGTCTTTTGGGGCTGTTATAACAAGATACTGCACACTGACTAGATTAAAACAAACATGGGTACCTCACAATTCTGGAGACTGTGATGTCTAGGGAGAAAGGTGCTAACAGATTCAGTGTCTGGGGAATATTCTCTCCTAGGTCCATAGATGGTCATCTTCTCACTTTATTCTTAAATTCTTTAAAAAATATTTTATTATTTTAATTTTATGTGTATGAGTGTATTGCCTGCACATATATGTATACCCATGTCTTGCAATGGCCATGGAGGTCAGAAGAAGGTATCAGATCCCCTGGAACTTGAGTTATGAATGGTTGTTAGCAGCCATGTGGGTGTTAGGAATTGAACCCAGGTCCTCTGCAGGAGTAGCCCGTGCTCTTAAACCACTGAGCCATCTCTCCAGCCCCAATGTCCTTATATTCTTACACTGGAGAAGGGGCAAGGTGTCTTTGGGGTCTGTTTTATGAAGGTACTGATTCCATTCATGAAGAACTTACCTTCAGGGTCTCAGCAACTTGCTGAGGCTCTACTTCCTAATATCATCACATGGAGGGGGGGTTAGGATTTCAACATATTAATTTGGGGGGACATGGACATTTAATCTATAGCAATATCTTACTTGGATTTCTTTGTATTTCTCCTGCCTCTATATCCTTAGTGCTGGGATATTATAGGATATTTAGGATTAAAAATATCCCTAGTGCTGGGATATTATAGGAGTGTGACCCCATGTCCATATTATCATAATGTGACTAACGTATTTTCAAAATAGAAAGCTTCTTATTTGGAAAGTTTTTGTAGGCAAAGCTTTTCCAAGTGGGACACACTCCCAATATTACCTCGCTGCAGAAAATGCAACCCTCATCTTCTTGAGAACTGGACTTCAAAGTTCATTAGACATAAATTGTCCCAGGTTTTACTTTAGAAACACAGCTTTCTATATTCTGTGCCCTGCAATTCTTATTTAGGTTAGAAGGCTGGTTTGGCGGACTCACAGACAAGCATCACACGTTTTCTGTCAAATATAGAACGTAGGGAAAAAATTAAAGGAATAAGAAAACAAAAGGGAGAATATTGGGGATGTGAAACAGGAGAAAGGGAAGTGGAAGGGGGACAACAGAGGGGTCGAGCAGATCAAAGTATGTTATATGCATGTATGGAAATGTCACAATAAAACTTCCTTTGTACAATTAATATTCAATAAAAACAAAAAATAGATCAGCCATGGGAGTTTGCATTTTCATAAGCATCCCACGTGATCCTTCTTGATAAGTGCACAGTTTCAAATGGGAGACAGCTATGTAAACAAATAATTGCCATCTCACATGAAATATCAAGTAACAGAATTTACACAGTGCACAGTGCAAAAATAGCGAGGAGAGGCACAGTAAGAATCTCACCTAGTCCAGAGTAGGACATAAAAATAGCTTTCTGAATCTGAATGCTTAAATCTGGTCTTGAGAGAAAAGTTCAGCAGATGCCATCTGATGTGGTATAAACAAAACAGGTATTTGTTTGGATGATTCTTGAAGATAAAAATTAGGGGAAGTAAGAGAAGGCACAGGTGACTGGCACAAGTGTTTCTGCAGATTGTGTACCACTCAGCTTTGTGTTACCAACCACAAGTTCACAGAGTTTTCTATCATCTGTCTATCATCTATCTATCTATCTATCTATCTGAATCATACATCTTTGGTCTGCTGACTCAGAGATGAACATTACTATGTCTAATTCCTTATCCTGCATTGCACATTTGAACCCCACAGATATCACAGTAAAGCTAATAAGTTTCCTGTGGGTGTAGTTCGCCCTTTTGTGTTGCCTCTGCCTTGTTATTGACTTGAGAGAAAGGAGGGGAAGGCAAAAGGAATAGGAAAATTCAGGAAGCTCCACACTAACTGGCAGAGTAGGTGATGTCCTTTCAAGGTTTCCTAAGTTCAGAGCTTTTGTCCAAAACTTCAATACGAAATATCACTGTGGGTGTATCCAGTGCATGGGAAGGTTAGTGCCTCAGACCACAGCTCTGACTATCTATCATCTACCTATCATCATCTATATATCTCTATCATCTATCTATCTATCTATCTATCATATATCTATCTAGTGTATCCAGTGCATGGGAAGGTTAGTGCCTCAGACCACAGCTCTGAGGAAAGGGCCAAGCAAATCTATCATCTATATATCTCTATCATCTATCTATCATCTATCCTATCTATCATCTATCTATCATCATCTATATATCTCTATCATCTATCTATCTATTAATCATCTATCTATCATCTATCTATCATCATCTATATATCTCTATCATCTATCTATCATCTATCTATCTATCTATCTACCTATCTATCTACTATCTATCATCATCTATCATCTCTCTATCATCTATCTTGCTATCTATCATCTATTATCTTTATCTACTGCAATAAATTTCTGAATTAATAGCAAGAAAACACTTAAAGAAGCACTTTAAAAATGTATAGAGGCCAGTAGTCCAGTAGTAGACTGCAGCAGAGGATACCTTGTTCCCCAGGCATCAGTTTCGTAGACATGCATTGCTCTATGAGGTGCTCAGGGGTCCCAGAGGAAAGGCTAGCACACAACCTCCCAGTGTTGATTGATGCCAAGACATTAGTCAAACAACCAATATCCAGTGCTTCTTGCATAGACCACAAAGCAGCTCTCTCCTGAAGGCCCCAACCTTCCACACTCCAACAGCCGCCCCTGAAGAGCAGAAGCCTTCAATGTGCATTTTGTTGAACTCGAACTTCACGTTCATTCCAAAGACTTCAGTCTCAGTCAGGTGTTTCTATTCCATTTTTGAAGGAATTATTATCAAGTAGATCTGTCTAGAAAATCACTTTCCACATGTCACATTTCCTCTTGAAGAGAGACTAGGAATCTACAGGTGCGATATTAGCTATCCCCTATAACTACTAATTTCATTTTACTATTGTCATAATTGTTAAAGCAACACCACTTTCCACATGCCCATAAGTTGTCCTAAATCTTTATGGTCATGCTCTTTATTTAACCATCCTTAGAATTCCACAGTGTAGCTTTTTTTTTTTTTGAGACAGGGCCTCTCTGTAGTCCCAGCTGGCCTGGACTATGTAGACCAGGATAGCCTTCAACTCACAGAGGTTTGCCTGCCTCTGCCTCCCAAGTGCTGGGATTAAAGGTGTGCATCACCATGCCTGGTGAGGAAGCTATTTTAAAGTGCTGCTTAGGTCATTTAGAAATAATACCAAGGCTAAGAGGACTTAAGCAACTTAGCTGAACCATGTAGGGATTCAACAAATACCAAAACCAGGATGCAAACTCAGGACTATCTGACTCTAAAGGTCACGGTATAAATCAGTATATAATCCTACCCCATCCCATTTACCCCAAACAATGACATATCACCAGTATTCCCATCATGCCAAACCTTTGTGAGCTAAACTCTTTCTGTATGCTAATTAAACCTTATAATAACCTTATGCAGTACATTCTATTATCTGCCTTTGATAGTTGAGAGAATCAGATTTCATAGTTGGGAATTAAATTCAATGTCCAAAGTCAACCAGTTAGTAAGTGGTTAGAGATCCAATTCAAGTAATTAAAAACCTTGTTGAGATGTTGTC
Organism: Nannospalax galili; assembly: GCF_000622305.1. Classification (NCBI taxonomy): domain Eukaryota; kingdom Metazoa; phylum Chordata; class Mammalia; order Rodentia; family Spalacidae; genus Nannospalax; species Nannospalax galili. The sequence goes on along the minus strand of NW_008358342.1, from coordinate 181,877 downwards.
CCAAATTTCAGATTTTGTTTTTACACGGTCTTAGTCCAATTAAACCAAACATGTTTAAAGTGTTTAAACAATATGTTCAAGGTGTTTAAACAAATATCTAGAAAAATATACTCTTATTGAGGTTCACAATTCAGTTCACAGGAGAGTCTGAGGTCTTTGCCTTCAAATATACTTGGAAACTAAATAGAACGTTGTAGCTAAACTAGATAAATAGTATGTCTTTGTTGTGTTAATTTCTTCATTCAAATTTTCAATACTGGCATGTATCTTAAGTGCTTGCTGTCTCAGAGACTAAAGATTCTGAGTGCATTGAGACTCCATTTCTGCCTTCAAGAAGCTCATAGTCAGGAAGCTCATGCTGGAGACTCAGAGGAAACCAGCGATTAAGTCATAGGAGCCAGAGCTAGTTGGACTGGGAACTTCATGGAGGCAGGTTCTCTGCCTTAGTCTGATTTTCATTCATCCAGTACCTAGTCCAGTGCCTGAGAGTGAAGATTGTGTCCCATCTATCATACACTGTCATACTTCCTGAACCTATTGAAGAAAAGACATGTACTATATTTTAATGAAAACCACCCATGGTATGGGACGAGCAGGAGACAGCGGTAACTAGAATGGAAAACCACCAGACATAAATGAAAATGGGCCAGGCAACACAGATGTAAGCAAATTAGACTTCAGAGCTCAGGCTTTTGTCTTTTAAGCAGGGCATGAACCCTAAATCCTAGATGACAAGAATCCACATGTTCCAGGAGAGCAAGTAGTAACTTTTAAATCTAATAAAATGAAGGGGTCTCTTTCTAGCATGCAGAAGCTTCAAGCCCTTTCTTGCTGTGTGACATGTCCATCATCCCTCTCTGATGCTTTATTGCTATTTTATGGCTATAAAAGGAATGCATGAGAGTTGTGAAAGTTCCAACAATGCAGAAAAATAGCTTGAAATAAAAGGTAGTCTTTATTATACTTACCAGAGCCAACTAAGCTTAATATTTCAGTAAAAATTTTCTTTTTTAATGTACATTTTATTGAGCTTTTGTGCATTTCATATAATAGATCTTAACCAAACTTAGACCTCCTCTCCCATCCACATCCCTTATAGACTCCCCCACCAGATTTAATGCATTCTGCCATATATGTTAAGGCCTAGTCGATCAAGCTGTTCTTTGGTAATAAAACTCTTTCTTATTCTTATACACACACCGTATTATTGTTGTTTTCTATTGAAGAAATAATATCTTAGTTGTATATTTTTTTCTTTCTTTGAGTATATATTTACACTGTTATTTCTAAAGCCTATGAATATTCCATTATGTGGATGGGATGTTCCATATTTTTACTAATTTGTTTTTCACAGACAGTTAGATTGTTCCTTTCCTAATTTAGAAAAGGCTTATGGAGACAGAAGGCTATGATGAACACCCATCTCGCTAAATCTTCTTCTGTTTCTATGGTTATTTACATAGAACAACATTCAGAATGTGAGTTACTGAGCCAAATGGTAAGCCCATTTAATACTGGAGCTACATACTGTCTGATGGATTGTTCTCCAATGCGCTACCTCACCAGCAAAACTGTGCTCTGTCTATAACTTCTTGTCATATTACTTTTGGCTCTGATCTTTGTCTCTGAATTAGGTAAAACTTAACCTCACACTGTGATTTTTACTTTTTATTTCTTTGATTACTAGTAAATTCAAATGCATTTTCATATGCTTATCAGCCACATTTTTATGAATATGTTTTGAAATATATTTTCACATCTTTTGCGCATATTCATTTGATAATAGTCTTTATAGGAGTTTTAATTCACTGAAAAAACTTATTTTATAGCCTCAGTTGATAATTGGATACAGTCTCCTGTTGATAATGTCCAGCCTAAAATCTGCTCAACATCAGCACTGGATGTTTAACTGTCAGTATCCACACCCAAGAAGACACTGCTCCCCACAGAGGAGCTCTTTTCAAAGAAATGAAATACAAAGGAAAAGGGATTTTGTAATGGTGGCCCAATTAGTAAAATGTGGTGTATGACCCACTTTAGCTTAGGTAATCTTTGGCTATTGCTTGCTGTGGCCCTAGAGACTAGAAAGAATTGTGGAGACACAATCTAAGGTATTTTAGAGAGAAAGTTAAGCTTGGCAAAAGCTTGCTCAGCTAGTCTGAGATTTGTTTTACATGACCAGCCATAAGCTTCCAGAAAGGAATGCATCCATGTGCACAGCTCATCCCTTCCCCCACTACGCTCCCATTCCGGGATGATCTCATGAACCTAAGCAGTGAGGAGGGTGCTCTGTCCAGTCAGTGTTCTCAACCTTGGAAACACCGACCTGTAGAGAACATCACACTTTCTTTTTCTTTTCTTTTGGGTCAGTCCAGGTTTCTGCCCCTGCCAATGTTCCCCATTCCCCCAACTTTACTTTCAGTGCTTCCTTTCTTTATGTTTTAAGAGATGGGAGGAAATCTAGCTTGTGTGTGTGTGTGTGTGTGTGTGTGTGTGTGTGTGTGTAACCAATCTGAGGCTATCCTAGGCTACTTAGAAAGACCTTGTCCTAAATATAAAAACACACAAACACAGATAAGTATGACTGAGGATAGAAAACTCTTAAAGCTAAAAACTGGAGAGTTAATATGAGTTAGAGACACAATCAGAAACGCAATTTCAGAATTACAAGTATGATTATTGGATTTGGATCACCCTCAGTTTACTTGGGCAGTTGCTAGAGGCCACAAAGCTAGATCATGACAGAGCTGGGAATACATCTCAGGACTGTCTTCAGACTCATTTTCACGTACCTATTCACATAAATCACTTTGCCTGATGCCTCTTGTTTTATAGGTGAGTGGACCAGGGACTGGTGTGCCCAGTCACTGCCTGGAGGCTTCCAGACTTTCTTGAAGAGCCCAGTAGAGGACACAAGGTCCTACCTGGTCACTGTTGGTGCCTTTTGTTGAGCTGATTCACTATTGAGATGGTGACATTATTAAATGTGAACAGATGTGATTGAGACTTTTGTTCAAGAACATCTTATGTGAAATGAGGTAAAAGCCCATGCTCTTTGCTTAGTTTCCTATTTAAAGACATTTCCTATGAATCCTTATAACAACCTTCTATGAAGTGACAACCCAGTGTCCTATTCAACCTAATCAAAATCAGTGCAACCAATCATTGCGTGTGGTTTTCTGTCCTCACTAAAGTCGCATCTAAATATTGGGCTGACACAGCCTATGAATTCGACACAAAAGCACTGGCCAGGCATTCTCCTCCCACAGTTGCTATGCTTTGTACCCTCAGGCAGTGGGGACTGTACTGGGTGGAGTGATCTCCCTGGTTATCCTCTGGCTCAGCACCCGCTAGTCATATCTTTCCACTGTTAGGCTAATTTTTCCACACACCTGGAAGTGTCTAATCCTTTATCAGGCAAAGAATTTATTGAACATTGTATTACTTGAGCATTTCCTTGGGATCCCACTTTTCTCCCAAATAGTTTATCAGCAGCTGTTCTGAAGTACAGTGACACTTTCCATTCATTTCTCCCTTTTCCCACAGGCGATGCTATCCCAATGTTTACCTAATATTATTATCCACATTTTAAGAACTGTGAAGGCCAATGAAGGTAGTTTGCCAAAAGTCATTCTGCTAACATATTTAATAGTCAGAATTCAAATCTATAATTGTCTGACCCTCCAAATTCCAGCTTTGTTGAATGACATTAAATCCTTAACTTACTGTGCTGAAACCTTACTATCTCTGCTCATTTTCAAAATATTGCCTACTCGGGTATCCTCCAAACAGAAAAATCGTAATAGTTTGACTTTTCAGACTTCATTCTGAAGGTTCTCACAAAGGTAGTCCTCATCATGAATAATTTACCTTTCTCGCATCTCTACTGAGATATGACCTTCTCTGGGCATGGTCACCCTCCAACTGCAGCCCTTAAATCAGTCAAGGATGGCTTTGGACTTTTCAGTTTAGTCAGCCATTGTTAAATGTACTCCCCAATCATTTATTCCCTAATATTCCATTAGCTTCTTTTTAAAATTTTTTTATTGCCTGATGTATGTAAGTGCACCCAGGTCATGCAGTGCCCGAGGAGGTCAGAAGAGGGTATCAGATTCCCTGGAACTGGAGTTATAGATAGTTGTTAGCTGTCATGTGGGTGCTGGGATTTGAACCTGGATCTTTTGCAAGAGCAGCCAGTGCTCTTCACCACTAAGCCACCTCTCCAGCTTCTCCATTAGCTTCTTAAACATGAGGCTTCATGACCAAATATTTACTTTGAGAAACTGAGACAATAAAATTAAAACCAGTGTTTCCTCACTCTGATTTACCCAGCATTGTTGTTCAAGCTAATAATAGATTGGTTAATGAAAAAGAATCAGACAAACAGCCAGTTTCAGTTCAAATAATTTTGGTTAACTTTGGCTACTTAAATTTCCTTTTGCAGATTTCATGGTAAGTATTAGCACATTAAAGATTCTGATAAGTTCCGTTAAACTGTTTAATTTTGACTTGATCCTTCTTAGACTTGAAGCTTGGCACCTGGGACCTTGTCTAATCTTGACCTTCCCCCAGGGCTTGCTCTGGATAGACATCAGGCTTAAACTTTTTCTCTGGTTTTTGAAGGGGGTCAGCAGAGGATCCTTTGGAGAATCTACGTCTAACCCTGCTATCCATGGTGAGCAAGCCACTCTTCTCTGGGTCTGTTTCCTCCTCTGTAAGCTGAAGGAGATGCAACAGTTTTCTCTAACTTCTCTTCTAGAGTCTTTCACCTGTACACATAAAGCTGTGGAGCCATAATCTGAAATGCGATGATACAGTATGGGTTTATATCCCTTTAATCTCAGTCACACAGGCAAAATTACCTTTTTCAAATTATAGAACTCTATTTTTCTTTTTGGTCTTTTTGAGAAAGGGTCTCCCTGTAGCCCCAGTAGGCCTGGAACTCACTATATAGACCAGGCTGACCTTGAGCTCACAGAGAGTTGCCTGTCTCTGCCTCCCGAGTGCTGGGATTAAAGGCATCTTGATTATACATTATCAGGTAGTAAGTCATAGAAAGCGCACTGTGGAAAGACCCAACCACTTTCTCCTCCAGAATGCGGAGGTTCCCTTTGCTCAGCCAGGTTCCAGCACAGTGGGAAACTTGACAGAGGGTGTTTCTAGCCAGTATCAGTGGGACTTCAGGCAAGCAATGACCTCTCTTGGTCTTGTGTTCTTATTTGGAAGAAGAAAATAATGAGTGTACCCTTCATTTCTCTATGACAGCTCTCCAAGACTCTTTGTCAAGGAACAACTGTGCTGTCATATCCCACCTGCACCTTGAGTCTTCAGTACTGTTGGGCCCATTCCTAGGGCCAGGTGGGTGCTCTGGAAACACCCCCTTTGAGAATATTACACCTAGAAATATATGAATGGGAATATGATGCTGAAATATGGGAGATGACTTGCTCTGCTTCAATGGCACTTATGATGGTAATAATACGTCTCCCTGCAATGCACAGCAGGACAGTGTGACGGCAAATAGCTAGGCCATGACATTAAATAGACTTGGTTTGAGCCTGGCAATGCACTTATCAATTGTGCATCATGAGCAAGCTGCGACTCTCTGACCCTCAGATTCTTCATCTACAAAGTGGAACAGTATGACTCCCTGCAATGTTAGTACATCAATGTGATGCAGTGATATTTGTGCTACTCTTTGTACAGTGACTGGGTGTGTAAGGGTCTCAAAAGTGGCAGCTACAAATGTTCAATTTAGACACAAAATGGGAGAAAGAAAGGGGAAATCATGCCAAGGCCAGGAAAGTGAATCCCTCAGAGCCATTAGGGATACCTGTAATTTGTGCAGTAGGCAAAATTCATTAGTGGTCTGCAGTATTACTGTTGGTCAGCATCCTTGCGGGTGCTCATTGTTCATTATGGAACACTGCCACCTTGTGGATGAATTGGACACATGCAGGCAAGGAAACCGGTTTCCTCAGGACATCTGGTCACAAAGAGAAGAGACAGTTACGTTTTGTTTGCCTTGCCTGGTTTCAGCATTTTTTTTTTTTTTTTTTTTTTGACAGGGTCTCACTATGTATCCCTGACTGGCCTTGAAGACACAGAGATCTGTCTGCCTCTGTCTCCCAAGTGCTGTGATTAAAACTGTGTGTTACCATGCCAGGCTTGTTCTCAACTTCCTAATTTGGAGCCACGCCAAGGAAGAGACGTGGGTTTCTCTGTTCATGTGGATCCTATCAAACTGATACATACATGAAAGCTATTTTTCAATTAGGCTGGTGTTGGCCATGTGATCTGAGACAAAGATTTGGTCCACCTGACATTATCCCTTCATATTTTCATAGATAAGGCAAACTATTATCAGAACATACTTATTTACGCTTTATGCATTTAAGTATGCGAGCATTTATTTCTGCGACATCTCCAACTGGAATGGAAGGAGGCATTCTTTCAGAGTGCAAAGCCAAGCAGACATTCTAGAGGAATGCACTCCTCACATCCAATCTAGGTCTGCCTGGCACTGAGTAGGTGTTCAAAAATATACCTATCCAATAGGAAAACATTAATAATGTAATGCTAATAATCACAGCTTTTATTATTTAATGATTCTTCCTTATTTTTCCAGGCAAAGGGCCATTCTGGACACAGATCAACTACTTTAATCTTTGTAATCACCTTGTTTGGCAAGGGTAATGTCAATACCATTTAGGATTAGAAACTTCTAGAACCTAGAAGTTATCTCCACTGGTCAACAATCAAAGCTCCTCTCTGCCAGGATTATAATGCCTTAACTTGCTTAATCCTCTCTCTTATAACATACATGATAGATACTTACACTCATTTTATAGATTTGAAGCAATTTCCCAAAGCCAGTCAGTCTACCCAGGTTTAAAACCTAGGCCTCACCGACTTCTGCTGCTCTGCCCTGTTCCCCACAGCACACAGCTTTCTGTTGGACACGTGGGTGAAAAGGCGATTTCTTAATTGTGACTTATAAATCCAGACCAGAGTTTTGGCAATGCTTTTGAGAAAAAGCTGCTCCCGAGCTGAGTCTAAACTGGATTTCCTGTAGTGAGTTCTTTATTGGCCCCTCACTGTGTCCTGTACCTTTACTTTGAAATGTAAACAGTAGCTGAGATTCACCAAGACGCTGTTATGTGCTAGGCCTGGGTTCAACTGATCTCATTTAATTTTAGCAACAGCTCTGTAAAACAAATCCAGTTGAAATCACTCCCATTTCACCAATGAGAAAGCCCAGATCCAGAAAAGTTAAGTAACTTCCCCACAGTAACCCAGACATAAAGTCAGAATCCTGGTTTGAGCCCAGGTAGGGAGTTCACCTCCAGTGTATACCCAGGAGCATCAGTAGCCCTTTTAGAGGCTAGTCTTGATGCAGTCCCTCTGCTACCATAGAAAAATCTCTGGTACAGCACTTCCCAGAATGATGAAGCTCAGAAACTGTGCTGGAGTTGGCACAACCAGGATGCAGGGCATCCTGCAGTGTGTGGTCCTCCCTCCTGTGTTTGCAGCTCCAGCCTACAGTTACTCTTCAATTAGTTTCCATCTGTGGGAGCAGCAATTCCCTAGGGGTATGCAGGCCAAAAAGAGAGACCAACTCAGCCAAGACCTAAAAATATCTTCACTGCAGCAAGCAAGCTGGTGATGGAGAGGAGGAAAAATTTCTCTTCAAGTTCTGGACCTTTCTCAAAGTCGGCCCACTCAGCTTATGTAAGCACATATACCTAAAGGATGCAACCAAGTCCCCATGAATCTAGGACAGTTCCTGCCAGTTATATGTTAATTAAAAGTTTTGAAGGGCTACCCACATGCCCTTTGGAAAAGTTGATTCTCTGACTATTAAAATGCATGTCTCAGATCACCAGACCTGGGCAAAGGGGGTCAAGCATCACCCAAAGACAGTGGCAAAGTCATTCCAAGGGGAACAGTTCAAATAACTCTATCCTTCCTTGAACCTGTCCTCCAGAGCAATCTGCAGCAGTAGTATTTAGAATTCTGGGCCTTATTATAGTCATTCATGCTTTCATGCATGCATGTACTGGTATATTTATACATTTTGAATAAATGTATAAATATACAACTGGTTTATATCTGGTAACAACTACTTACCTCTATTTAGGTCACCACCGGATGCTAGGAATAGCAAAATGAGCTAGACATGAGAATGTGCTAGTGGTCCGTGAACCACAGGCTCCTTAAGTATTGGACTAAAATGAATGCTGAACGACATCTTCCATTAGTGTAATGTTTAAGACAAAAAATGAAAATACAAAGACACGTGCCAATGACATTTGTCAATGACATGAGCAACTTCCTTGCTGAATCAGATAATGGTGTCAACAATGAAGAAATAGTTCCTCAGTTTCTGGAGCTATTCGGACACTATGACATACTTCCAAGTTTAATCTGAATTATTAATGTTTCTCCATTAGTTTCTTGAGTCTAGACAATAAACAAAACAGTAAATCAAGCACTGGTTTATATCATTGGCCAATTTTCAAATATGCTTACTCTGGCCAATTTTAAGCTACTAATAATTTGTCACTGGGTATGACATTTGAAGAGATGCCTAATACAGATGTATATAGTCCTGACAGCCTAACTAGAGCAAAACGCAGCAATTACAAAAAGTTGAGTTTTGAGCACTTGTTTTTCAATTTTACATATGCTTAATTGTAAGTTTGTAAAATTTGGTTTTAGACAGTGCTGTGACAAACAACCAGCTTACAAAAATTCTGAACATCGAATGACTGACTGGCAAGCTGATGCTTGCCAGCTCTACCATATCATGGATGAGACAGTCTCTGAGTTCAAGAAGCTTACAGTTGAACTGGGGAAGAAACCTCAGTGTGTGAAAGTCTTGTAAGAAGGATGATCAAGGCGTTGGGGAGCAGTTAGATCAGAGTTCAGTCGGTGCACCTGAGAAAAGCTTTTGAAAAACAAAACATGTAATCTGAGACCCAAAGGGGAGCAGGTGCTAACTTCATGAATCTTGAGAAGTGGGTTCCATGTAGTGGAATACCTGTGCAACCATCTGGGGTCGGGGAGCCAGGCAACAAGACCTCTTAGAAACAGTGTTTCAGGTCTGGAGAGTTGACTCAGCCATGAAGAGTCTTGCTGTTCTTCCAGAGGACCCTGGCACTCATGCTGCATAGCTCACAACCACCTGTAACACCTGCTCCAGGGATCTGACAGCTTGCTCTGGCCTCCACAGGCACCCACACACATCGTGCATACACACACATCGTGTATACACACACACACACACACACACACACACAAAATAAATCTTAAAAAAAGAAACAGTGTATTCAGTGTGACCGAAAGAAAGTGCTCAAGGTAAGGCAGTGACACGGAACAGGTTTAGGAGAAGCAGAGAGGACAGAACTAGCAGGTAACCTGTCACCAAAGTATTTGTTTTGAGATTCCTGAGCCCCCACTGACAGCCTGTTGTGCATGAGGACACCATGAGTAGACTGTTCATCAGGTAGATCAATCTGCTGCAGGAGAGGAAAGATACAGGAAGGCACAAGACTGCAGGGCTCTGTGGCCATTCAGGTGAGGGATGGAAGCTGCCGCAAAGGGGATGGGTAAGAACAGAGAAAATCCAGTGGTTGAATCTGCTGGTCAAGGTCAGTGAGTGTGTGTGTGTGTGTGTGTGTGTGCCCTGTATGGTGAACAGAGTGTTGAAGGAAACAGTCAAGAACAGTACTCTGGTTTCTGACAAAATAAGTCCTTATGGATATAAGGTGTCAGATTAGAAGTTGTCCGCATGATGTGGTGAGTTGAAAAGTCAGGATAACAAAGAACAGAGTATTCTAAAGAGAGAAAGTGAGAGTGCACAAAGCGGGTGACAGGATAGCTGAAAAGCACAGGGAATGAGATGAGCAACCCAGCAAACTATTAAGCAGCATGCAGCCTCTGCTATGACAATCTGATGAGAAGAGAGGAAGCAGAAACCATGCAGAAAAGATGTACAAATCACAATGTAGAAGCACAAAGCAAGGCAGCACGAGTCCTCCAAAGTACCCTAACTCCTGGCTGAAGAGACAGTTCAGAAGGTAGAGGTCCTTCTGTGCAAACTTGACAATGAGTTCAAACCCAGATCCCACCATGTGACAGAGAGAACTGACACCCCAGAGCTGTCCTCTGACCACCACACACTCACACACATACACACCCACACTTACACCCACACAAACAGTTGGGTTTTTATTTTGCTATACAAATTTAGAAGTTTCTATGCAATCAAACACCATTCTTTTTCTTTTAAGACTTATGGGTTCCTATTACACTTCAAAATATAGAGCTTGCTCCATTCTGACTTCTAGAATGTTCTCTGGTTTCTCTCTGAGGCTGTCTTTGATCTACCTGGGGCTTATTTTGGTGTGAAATGAGTAGAACGTGTTTCTCTTTCTTTTTCATATGGCTACTCAGTTTCTGCAACAATAATTTTCCACTATTTTATTTGAAATACAGAAGATAATTTTGCAGGACAAAAGCACAGGGTCCTCGGCTTTTCCTGTGGTTTGGATCCTAAATGTCCCTAGGACTCCTATGTGGTAAACCTTGCTCCCTAGGATGGTGCTGCTGGGAGGCGATGGAATCTTTAGAAGAAGGGGCTGGTGAGAATCCTTATGTCACCAGAGTGTGCCCTAAATGGGGATGTGGTACCTTTCCTTTTGCTCAGCCACACATTTCTGTCAGGATACGCAGCCTAGTCACAGGCCCAAGGCAATGGGGTCAGCGGGTCGTGACTGGAACCTCCAAAGCTGAGCCAAAGCAGGCCTCAGTATTTCATTACAGTCACACAGAGTTTACCATCACAGCCCTGAATGTTTCAAATTCTTGTGTATCTTCCTTCGAAGCTGATGAAGCAAAACAAATAAAACTATTTGGTTTTACACTACTGTTCACATACACTGATCTCAGTATTTCCGGGCATAATTTTCATTTTGAAGTACCCTCATCACATTGAGCTGTTCTTACATTGACCTTTTTCCAACAATAGTTGAAGGGTACAGTGGCCCCAGCCCATAGCTAAGCAGTGGGTAAGCAAGGGTAGAGGTCATCAGACTGACATGTGGTGAAGAGCATGGCTTTGAATCAATCCACAGTTAGAGAGGTGAGGCCAGGGCTTCAAGAAGGAATGCGCAGCTAGTGATCCTCACATAAACCAACCCGAGGCTGGAGGGAAGAGCCACTTGTATGAGGGGAGATGGTGTTTGATGCTGGAATTCATCACAGTAATACTTGGTAAAGCGATCACAGAGATTAGGGGTATAATTGGCATTTTTAGGAGTCTTTGGCAAAGGTTCTACTCTAAACTAAATGAGAAATGGAGAGGGCAGTTCTGTCCAGAATCATGGCATCAGAAAATAACAGTGTACATAATCAACACTCATCTGAGTGGGCAAGCATGCCAGAGACTTTAGGGCAAGAGGTCCTTGCTCCCAGAGTTCTATCCAGGGCCACTGTCTTTAACATCTGTAGCACCAATCTAGCAGTACAAGTGCAAAATGATTATTTTAAATTCTTAAACATCATCATTTTTTTCTTCAGATAATAAAGAGTCAAGCAAATAAGATTAGAAAACAGCAAAATCTTGCAAATATATTCAGAATCTGAGTCAATTTGGACTTAATTGAAAAGCAATTAAGAAGGGCTGGAGAGATGACTCGGTAGTTAAAAGCACTAGCAGCTCTTCCTGAGGACCAGTGTTCAATTCCCAGCACTTACATTACATCAGGCAGCTCACAACTGCCTGTAACTCCAGCTCCAGGGGAGTCTGATACCCCCTTCTGGCCTCCAAGGGTACCTGAATCTGAGTCAATTTGGACTTAATTGAAAAGCAATTAAGAAGGGCTGGAGAGATGACTCGGTAGTTAAAAGCACTAGCAGCTCTTCCTGAGGACCAGTGTTCAATTCCCAGCACTTACATTACATCAGGCAGCTCACAACTGCCTGTAACTCCAGCTCCAGGGGAGTCTGATACCCCCTTCTGGCCTCCAAGAGTACCTGTGTACGTGCACGCACGCACACACACACACACACACACACACACATGATCTTTTTCTAAAACAAGAAAGACATATTAAAAAAGAAACAAACACACACACACACACACACACACACACACACACACACACGATCTTTTTTTAAAACAAGAAAGACATATTAAAAAAGAAACGAGTCAAAGGCCCTGCCATGTAGCAGACTTAATTCACACTACTACTAATGCACACTAACTTGGCACTGCCTTATAAACTGCTACTAATGCACACTAGCATGTTTTCTTATTGCCATCATTATCACCCAGTAGCATAGAACTTTCTTATGTACTGCCATTAAACACACTAGCATTAAACTTTCTTATAACTACCACTAACACATACTAATACAGTACTTCCCTGTTTGCTGTACACAATTGAAAGCCTTTTAACATACATAAATTATATAATATTCAAACTAGTCATGAGGTAGGACCTATTGTTCTCTCAGTTTCGTACATTAAAAAATGGAGGCCAATAGAGAATAAGCAGCTGGTTGAAGATTACACAGCTAGTAAGCGGTCCAGGTGGGTTCGGATTGGATTGTCCAGTCCTGGGGCACGTGGTCTATATCACTGAGCTTGCTGCCTTTCTAGACAGGTTCTGTCCAGCATGGGAAAATGTCACAGTGATTTCATTTCTTCACTATATTATTAGAGAGTCTTGTTCATCATTTTTCAGGTTTAGCACAATCCTAAGCACAAGCTAGATGCTTTAACATTTTTTTTTTACATTGTGCAGGCTTTTATACCTATTAAAATACGTGTGTGTGTGTGTGTGTGTGTGTGTGTGTGTGTGTGGAGGGGGGCACATGCCTGGCTTGCAGGTGGACAGAGGTCAGAGGATCAAACTCAGGTCCTCTGGCTTGGTGGAAGGTCCCTTTACCTTCTGAGCTATCTGACCAGCTTCTAAACTACATGCTTTATAAATCATTCACTTTTGTGTCCCAGAAAAGAGGTGTGATTATTAACCCATGGAGTGATTATCTAATTTTTTAAGGAATGGAATTTTGATTTTCTTTTTTATAGAGATGTTTTGCAAGGGTCATATGATAGACATTGTCTAAGAGGACATCAAAGATCTTCATCTCCCGCTATTCATGTCCCTATATGTTCTTCTCCTTTGAATGTAGGATGGACTTATTGACTTGGTTTTTATTAATTAAACATTTTAACATCTATTTATTCTATGTGCATATATGTATATGTATGTGGGCATATATATGCCATAGTGTACCTGTGGAAATCAGAGGATAGCTTGCAGAAGTCAGTTCTTTCCTTTCACCATGTGGTTCCCAGGAATCAAACTCGGGTTGTCAGGCTTAGCAGCAGGTATCTTTACCTGCTGAGCCATCTCACTGGCTTTTCTTTTTTTTTTTTTCTAAAATGCATGATCGTGTGGAAACAGAGCCCTACAAGTTCCTGGGAACCTGCTGATATGATTCTATGGCATAGGTGGCAGCATACACAAGTCCCATGTAAACTCAGGAAGACAATAACCCAGGATAGAACTGGGAAAATGAACAGCAGACCCCAATCTTTCCTAAAGGAAAGTTGGGAACTGATTGCTGCTAGATGAAGAAAAGCTGATCTTCCTAAAACAAGGGACTCTAGATAGGCTGACTGGACTTAGTGGATGGACTTGCACTGGGGAATGGCTGAGGGCAATGACAACACAGTGGGCAGTAACATGGATGAGAGAGTATATTGGCTGGTGGGGGGCAGGATATGGGAGGGTGCAGTGGGGATGGGGGTATAAAGACAATTAACATTATTTGAGATGTTCTTTATGAAATACACAAAAAACAATAAAAAGGAAAAAATTTATTTATTTATTTATTATTTGTCTTTTTGAGACAGGGTCTCCCTGTAGCCTCAGCTGGCCTGGAGTTTGCTATGTAGACCAGGCTGGCCTTGAACTCACAGAGATCTACCTGCCTCTGCCTCCCAAGTGCTTAATTTTATGTGTGTGAATGCATTGCTTGCATGTTTATAAGTCCTGCAATGCCAGTGGAAGTCAGAAGAGGGTGTCGGAGTCCCTGGAACTGGAGTTATGGATGGTTGTTAGCTGCCATGTGGGTGCTGGGAATTGAGCCCTGGTCTTCTGCAAGAGCAGTCAGTGCTCTTAACCCCTGAGTCGTCTCTCCAGCCCCACCCAAACTTACTTTTAACAAACAAAACATGGTTGATGTGATGTGATTATGTTGCCAAAGTTAGTTGAAAAGACTGTGGCTCCCATACCATGCCTGTCCCATCCATGTTTTCCAGATGGCTGCATCATTTCACATTCTTTTTTAAAAAATACTTTATTATTTTTATGTGTATGCGTGTATTGCCTGCATGTAGGTAAGTGCACCTGTGTACCCCAGTTGTGTTAGCTGCCATGTGGGTACTGGGATTCGAACCCAGGTCTTCTGCAAAAACAACCAATGTTCTTAACTGCTGAGTCATCTCTCCAGCCCCTCATTTCACATTCTTACCACACCAATTTCTCTCCTCTTCCTGCTTGCTCCTCCCCTTCCTCCCCTTCCTCTTCCTCTTCCTCCTCTTCCTCCTCTTCTCTCCTCCTTCTTCCTCTTCTCTGCAACCCACCTTGCTAGGTATGAGATCCTTCTCTTTGCCTCTCTCACCCCACAGGAGGCAAATGCCTCTTGGTGAAGCAACCCTGCAGAGGTGCATGTGGCTAGCTTGGAAGCAGATTGTCTTAGACCTGCCAACAGCCTTGTACATAAACTTGGAACTAGATCCTCCAGATCCAGCTGACCCTTGAAATGACGCAACTCTGACTGATGATTTGACTATAACCATGTGAGAGACTTGGAGCCAGGGGACCCCATCAAGTCACGCTCAGATTCCTGACCCACAGAAACTGAGATCATAAAATCTTTTGTTTTTCTGCTGCTAAGTTTTGCAGTAATTAGTTATGTAGCAATAAATACATAATGCAGGCCCCTAAGACACAAAATATTTGGCATCAAAATGAAGTTTCCATTTTCAAAAAGGGTAAGACTTTGATATGCTTGTGTTTAATTCTTTCCTTGTAATTAAAATGTACGTGCATGCATGTAATGAAATAAAAAAATTGGAATCGGGCTGGAGAGATGGTCCAGTGGTTAAGAGTACTTGCTTGCAGAGGACCTGGGTTCTGTTCCCAGCAACCACATTATGGTGGCTCACAATTGCCTGTAAATTTGATTCCAGGGGATCTAAGGCCCTCTTCTGACTGCCTCAGGAAATGCATGCACATGGTTCACATACATACACTCTAGGCACACACATATATACACATAAAAGTAAGTAAATAGCCGGGCGTGGTGGCACACGCCTTTAATCTCAGCACTCAGGAGGCAGAGGCAGGTGGATCTCTGTGAGTTCAAGACCGGCCTGGTCTATATAGTGAGTTCCAGGACAGCTGGGGCCAAAGGGAGACCCTGTCTCAAAAAGCCAAAAAAAAAAAATGTAAATGAATTTTAAAAAACAAACTCATATTTATTAAATAAATCTAAGGCGTTTGAGTTATTCCAGTACTTTTAGCATTTGGGAGGTGGAGGCAGAAGTCATAGGCCAGCCTTAATCCCAGCACTCAGGAGGCAGAGGCAGGTGGATCTCTGTGAGTTCAAGACCAGCCTGGTCTACATAGTGAGTTCCAGGATAGCTGGGGCCAAAGGGAGACCCCGTCTCAAAAAGACAAAAAAAAAGTAAATGAATTTTTAAAAAACAAACTCATATTTATTAAATAAATCTAAGGCGTTTGAGTTATTCCAGTACTTTTAGCATTTGGGAGGTGGAGGCAGAAGTCATAGGCCAGCCTGGGCTACCTAGTAAGACCATGGGTGAGCTGCAGCTTGGTGAGGAGCACTTGCTTAATGTACAGAATCCTGGATTCTGCAGTTCAAATAAATGAATAAAGAAGTAAAATGTGATAAACCAAGTAACAGAAAGTTCCCATCT
Source organism: Nannospalax galili (assembly GCF_000622305.1). Lineage (NCBI taxonomy): Eukaryota > Metazoa > Chordata > Mammalia > Rodentia > Spalacidae > Nannospalax > Nannospalax galili. The sequence goes on along the minus strand of NW_008358342.1, from coordinate 165,856 downwards.
TAACCATGGTAAGTGTGCTGTTCAGTAGCATACATTCACATTGCTGTTCAAATTCCGTGACTTCTTTATCTTGCAAGCTGCAGCTCTGTATTATTCATCAGGTGCTGTCTTGCTACCATCCTCTAGCCTACCACTTTGTCTTTCCATGAGTTTGACCACTCTCGAGATCTCTATAAGTATAGTCAATTACCTCACACCTAGCATGTCTTTAAGTAAGTCTACTGTCCAGTCAAGGGAGGAGACCACAGGAAGATATGAATGCCAGGAGGTGGGGGATCTTTGGAGTTCTCTTAGGAAAATCATAAATATACTTGTAAGACTTAAAAAGAAAACTAGAATCCCATTTCCATGTTGTTATGTGTCCACATTTCTTCCTTTATAACACTGAATAATATTCTTTTTAAAAACATTTATTTATTATTTTTATTTTATGTGTACGAGTGTATTGCCTGCATATATGTGAGTGCATCCATGTCATGCGGTGCTGTGGAGGTCAGAAGAGGGCTTCAGATTCCCCTGGAACTGGAGTTAAGGACGGTTCGTAGCCACATGTGAGTGTTGGGAATTAAACCCGGGTCCTCTGCAAGAACAGTCAGTGCGTTTAACCACTGAGTCATCTCTCCAGCTCCCAAGGCTGAATAATATTCTATTGCATATATAATATATATATATCCTTTTAATTATTGGATGGAAAGGATGCTGCTATAAACATGAATACAAATATCACTTTAAAATTCTGTTTTCATTTTAAAATATCTGGTTAACATATATTAATTATACAGAATGATGGGCTTTATTGTGCTTCTTTAACTCTCTTTCAAGATATGTACAGGAGTGGACTGTTGGCTCACATGCTAATTTTGTTTTGCATTTAATTTAATTTTTTGAGGGACCACCAAACTGCTTTCTAGGGTGCCTGCAACATTTCATAGTCCCACACAGTACATGGTAACTCAATTTCTCTACTACTCACCACCATTAGTTATTTTCTGTCATTTTTTCTAAATGCTAGTCATCCCTAGTGGGTTTGACATGAAATGTGATTTTGATTTGCATTTTCCTAATGGTTAATAATGTTGAGGGTTTTTTGTGTATGCTTACTTTTGGCACATCCTCTTTGAGAAAATGTCTGTTTAATGTGGCTAATGTCAACTTGACAGGATCTAGAATCATTCATCCATGAGATGAGCCTCTGGGCACACCTGTGAGGGATTTTCCAGATTAGGTTAACCTCTGGGCTTGCCTGTGAAAGATTCTTTTTACTTATGAGAATTGAAGTGGGAGGTACCTGAATATGAGGGGCACCTTTCTGCAGCAGCCCTGATGTGTGCAGGTCTGAGGGAGAAAGCTTTTGCTTTTCGCCTGCTTGCTTCATTTCTTGGTTACAAGTTCATCTACTTTGTTGTTGTTGCTGCTACTGTTGCTGCCCTCTCTTGCTGACATTGGAACCCAGCTTCTTTGACCTCCCAATGTAGACTGAAGACCAGTGGCTTTAAAGGAAACTTCTACGCCTTCTGCTTTACTTTGGGACAGCTGAGACATCCAGCATCCTGGGCTGAACAGCTACCAGGTTCTCAGCCTCTCCAGTACAAAGACAGCCATTATTGGACTACCTACACCATAGGGTGTAATCCAATCTAATAAATCCCTTTTTAAGGTATACCCATCCTGTCAGTTCTGCTCCTCTGGAGAACTCTGACTAGTACGCAAGTCCTTTATGATTTTTAATTGTTGAGCTATAGGAGTTCTTTATATATTAATTCCTGTGATCCTCACTTTGCAAATCTTCCACGGGCTGCTCTTTTGCTCTATTAATTGTATCGTTTGCTTTATAAAATTTAAATTTCGAATTGGTTCAACTGGTCCATTTTAATTTTTGTTTCCATTGCATTTAGTGACACATTCAAGAAATTAGTGCCAAATTATTAAGTTTTGTATGATCCAGGTCTTATATTTTGGTCCTTGATCTATTTTGAGTTCATTTGTATATCTCATGAAAGGTAAATACAACTCCTAATTTAAATTTTCCTAGCTGATTGCCAATTTCTATAACAATGTACTGAATAAAGAATCCCTTCCTGTGAATTTGAATGTTCTTTGGTTCATATAGCAAATTCTTATGTATATGAATTTATTTCTGCATGTTCCATTCTGTTCCATTGAGCTATTTATGTATTTTGGGGCCAGTGCCATATGGATACATTCAATGTAGGTTAATTTTATATTCCTATTAAGCGGGCAGAGTTCTTTCCCCTTATTCTTTTTGTCTTGAATTTTTCTTAGTGACTTTTGCAAATTAATTCTTCCTAAAAAATCTATTGTTAATTTTAAGGATACACCTCAGTTATCCCACCAAGACCACCTCATCCCTCCATCTCCATGAAAAAGCATGTAGAGATCAACAGAAGTGGATTAAGCAGGATTCACATTTTACACGTGATATTTCTCTTTGTACATGCTTCTCCAGTAGCACATCATCTCTCCAGTAACAACACCTTCATCTTTCTACTTGCTCAAGAAAAACAACAAAACGAAAAGCTTGGTGTCACTCAAGTGCATTCATATCCTGGCCATCAGCAGCCAGTGCTGTCACGTGCTCAGGCAACTAATCAGCTATCCGCTTCTGTCATTCAAGATCAGTTTCCTTCCTATTCTAGTTCATAATTCAAGTCTTTGGGGAGGGTTTGAGCAGTAACTTGTCTTGGTGTCTATGAGGATGAGTGTCTATATTGCCCTAAGCTGCTGTATGACTTCTCTGCAGGTGGAATGAATGATCTCGTGAACTTTTTTCTAACTTCAACGTTGTTATTGAGAATTCAGCTGGCATTATTTGGAAGGTAACCATTCTCTTCTCTTTGGGATTTTAAAAATTTACTTAAACTTAAAAACTGAGGTAATTTCGATTTGCAAGCCAGTTTAGGAAATAATAATGGCAAATAATAATGTTATAAAACTGAAAAATCAACCCAAAATACAGTAAAGATACAGAACATCTCTGCAAGGATCCATCATGCCCCTCTTTCACAGCCATACCTACTTATGCTCTGTCCTTAACTCAGCAGCCATAAACCTACTTATCAACCTGATAATTGTCTCGTTGGAGGCCATTATAGACAGAATTGAGAGACTGAATATGCATCCTAAGGTGACTGACAATGGAACTTTATCCATAATGTCTGCATCTACGAGCCTGGGATGTCAAAGCCTCAGCCTCTGCAGGAGTTGGCCTCAGTGATCCAAACTTGTTTTTCACCATGATTTGCAATTTAAGATCAGCTAGAGAAATCTCTATGTTCTCGAAACCAGCAGTGCAACGTGCTTTGCTTTTAGCTGGTCCCTATCTCTATTACTTTTTTAAAATTGCTTTTTGTTTTGATCTTATTTTATTCTTTTAAGCCTTGAGGTATCATCTTAGATTATTGATTTGAGATTTTTTTCCTCCTAATATTTAAAGTTAGTACAACAAATTGTCCTTTCAGCTTTAGTGATGCTCCATAAATTTTGATATGTTTTATTTTCATTTTTTATTCAGTTCAATACACTTATTTCCCTAGAGACTTGCCCTTGTACCCATGGATTGCTTAATGTGTTACCCAATTTCCAAGTGAAGTGTTTCTTTTGTCTTTCTTTTATTGATTTCTAGTTTGAAGTGGTCAGAGAGCACATTCCATATGATTTAATTTTTCTAAGTTTGATGAATTTGATTTATAGCTTTGGATATTGTCTAGGTCCCACAAGAACTTGAAAAAAAATGCATGGTGCTACGGTTGGATGCAGGGTTTCAAAATATATGTAGAGAAAGTATTAAGACAATTGCAACTATACTGCTGGTTACTGTTGCAGTCTCCCACACCCTTGCTGGTTTTCATCTACTTGCCTTATTAATTGTTAAAACAGGATTATTGTAGTCTCCAGCTATGACCATGATTTGTCTCTCTCTCCTTACAGTTATACTGGTCTTGCAGCTCTGTTTGTGGTTTGCGGTTATTTGGTATTAGTAAATCGATCCTTTTGTAATTACATTACCCGCCCCTCCAAAGTTTTCTTATCTTAGTGTTAATACTAACAGTGGCACTTCTGTTGTCTGGTCACTTATATTCATACAATACATATATTTTCCATCTTTTTACTTTCAGCTTGCCTATATTCTTACATTTTTAGTGAGTTTCTTACAGACAGCATACAATTGAGTTATTTAAAAAAGTGTCCCTGCCCATTGCATTTTACTTGATGTATTGAGATATTTATGAGACTAGTCATAAGGGCTTAAATTTGTCATTTAACTTTTATTTTTATTTGTTCTGAGTTTTTTTTTCCTACCTTTCTGTAAGCTACTTGAATAGTTTTAGATTTCCATTTTTGTATGGTGTTTTTTTTCCTTCCCTTCCTTCCTTCCTTCCCTCCCTACCTTCCACCCTGCTTCTCTCCCTTCCTTCCTCCCTTCCTTCCCTCCCTCCATCCCTCCTTTTCTCTTTTTGACAGAGTCTCACATAGCTCAAGATAGCCTCAAACTTGCTATATAGCAAATGATAGTCTTGAACTTCTGATCCTCCTGCCTCCAACCTCCCAAATGCTGGGATTACATGTGTACACTACCATGCCTGATTCTAGGAGGTGATGAAGATAGGCTTCATGCTTGCTTGGCAAACACTCTGCTAAGTTATACCCACAGTCCCTATCCATAGTGGTTCTGAATTTATGTCTTTGTACAGGTGTTAAAATGCTTTTTTAGACATTATATGTACATAACATCACAATCTACCACTGTATCATTTTACTAGATGTGGTAAATTGTAGACATCCCTCTTTACATTTATTTATACTTCTCCATTTATAATTATAATTATCATAAATATTTTCTCTACATACATTTAAAACTACATTAGATAATGTTCTAATTTTACTTCAACAATGAAATATAACTTGGAAAATCCAAGAGGAGATAGAAAATTGCTACTATATTCTACTAAATTTTGGGGGATAAAAATGATAAAGATTTTATCATTTATTTTTATTTTTTTATTTATTTTTGAGACAGGGTCTCCCTATAGCCCCAGCTGGCCTGGAACTTGCTATGTAGACCAAGCTGACCTCAAGGGATCAGCTTGCCTCTGCCTTCCCAGTGCTAGGATAAAAGGCGCACACAACTGAGCTAGGCTGATTTTCTTTCTAAAGAGATTTTGCTTTAGGGATGGTCCATTGGTGATAAATTCTCTTAGTTTTTCTTTCAAAAAATATTTTCATTATTTTTATTTTATGTGCGTGAGTGTATTGCTTGCATGTAAGTCATACACCCATGTTATGCAATGCCTGTGGAGGTCAGAAGAGAGCATCGGATCCCCTGGAATTGGAGTTACAGATGGTTGTTAGCTGCCATGTGGGGGCTGGGAATCTAACCTGGGTCCTCTGCAAGAACAACTAGTACTCTTAATCATTGGAGTCATTTCTCTAGCTCTCTTAGTTGTTCTTAATCAGAGAATGTCTTAATTTCCTCTTCTTAATTTTTTATTCTTTCATTTTAAATTTATAGTTACATGTATTTATGTGTTGCATGTTAGGATTTATTAATAAAATTTGGAGTAATTAAATGAAGGTAATTACCATATTCATGACCTCAAATATTTGAAGGCTATTTGAAATTCAATCTCTTCACAATTTTGAAACATACAATTTACTATTAACTGTATTCACCATGCAGTACAATAGGTTTTAAATGAAACACCTCATTCCTTCTAGCTTTGCACACTTTGACCACCATCTTGGCCTGTCTTCCAGCCCCAGCCTCTAGTAGCTTTTACTCTACTCTTTGCGTCTATGAATTTGGCTGTTTTTTGATTCCATGATAAGTGAACAAAATGTAGTATTTGTCTTTTTGTGTTTGATTTCTTTCATTTAGCATAGTGTTCTCTAATTCCATCTATTTTGTAGCATTTTTATGCTATCTTAACATTAATATCTCATTGTATATATAATACATATTATACATAAATATTTCACTTGTCTGTTCATCTGATGACAGATGCTAGATTCTACAACTCGGCTATGGTGAATAGTGCTACAGTGAACCCAGAAGTGTAAATTTCTCTTCGACAAAATGATTTCAAACCTTTTGAATAAATACTCAAAAATTGGTTTGCTGAGTCACTTGATCATTATATTTTTAGGTTTTTTGAGAATATCGATTCAGCTTTCCATAATAGCTCTACTAATTTACATTCTCACCAGCAGTGTACAGCTGTTCCCTTTTCTTCACATTTTGGCCAACATTTGTTATTTATTTATTTATTTTTGTCTTATTGATAACAGCCATTGTAGTAGCTGTGAGAAAAGAATGTCACTGATTTTAATTTGAATTTTCCTAACGATTCCATTATTCTACCATTTAGCCCAGTGATACCTTCTCTTTCTTTTTATTCAATTTTTTAAAAAGATTTGCTTATTTTTATTTATGTACATGCATGTGTCCCTGTTGTGTCTTTATGTGCACCATGAGAGTGCAGTGCCCACTGAGGCTGGGGAGTCTGGAACTGGAATTATCGGCAGTTGTGGGCCACCCATTGTGGGTGCTGGGAAGGAAATTCTGGTCCTGTGTAAGAGCAGAAAGTTCTCTTAACTGCTGAGCCACTTCTCCCACCCCCCTTATTCCATTTTTGATCCCACTATCCAGTTCTATTTTTCTTTGCTTTCAGTCATTGCAATATTTAGTTGTAAATTTACAATTTGGGTTTTATTTGTGTGTATGTGTGTTTTGTTTGTGGAGATTTTCTGTATTTTGGGGGGGCATGTTCATAGTTACTTGCTTGAGTTTTTTTCTTATATGTCTGCTGTAACATCTTTGTTAGGTAAGTATAGCATCTTTATCTTTTTCAGTGTTATCACTTATTGTTTCTTGCTCTTTCTATAGTGAATATTTTTCAGTAGAGACTCAGATATTTGAGTGGTGTGTGATAAAGCTTTGAATATTGCTTAAACCTTCTGCTTCTGCTGGCTTTGGTCTTCAACACTGCTTTGGAAGGGAAGTGAGAAGGGAACACAATTCTGTAATTGGTATGCAAGGCTAAAAGTCCAGGCTCCTTATCTGGCCTCCACTGACACTGAGGACTCTTCAATATTACTGAGTAAGAAGGTGTGTGTGTGTGTGTGTGTGTGTGTGTGTGTGTGTATGTGTGTGTGTGGTAAGTGTACATGTGTTTGGTTTTCTATTTGGTCTTTCCTGTCTCACTCCAAATTGAAAGAATATTTTGAGGTTTTATTTACTTGCTAGTTTTACCATACTGGAGGTTGAATCCAGAGTCTTGCGCATGCTGGGTAAATGCTTTACCATTGAGCTACATCCACGCTCTTAGTCTTTTGAGACAAGATCTCGGTATGTAGCCCAGGCTTGCCTCGAATTTGTAATCCTCCTGCTTTCCCCTTTTGAGTGCTGGGATTAAAGGCATGTACCACTGCATGCCCAGCTTGAGTTTCTTATTACTGCTTCCCATGTGGCCTCCAGGGACACCATGCTGGGGAGGCCTTGTTTCTGATGGATAGAAGTAAAAGTCCCCACTCTTCACTAGGCCTCCTTTAACTTACTCTTTCAGGGAAGAGGAGAGATACGTCATCACCATCAGGCTGGCATGGAAATGCAGGCTCTATTCATGATTTCACTGACACTTCATAGTAAAGGGTCTTCACTGCAACACAACCAGGATAATGTTCCTATTCAGACCTCATCTCAGAAGGATGTTGAGACAAATCATTACAGACTTATGAGGTGGAAGGGGGTACTTCCCACCTGGCCTTTGCTAGCTGGGGTATTGTGGTGATGATATTACTTTGAGATAAGATCAAGAGTATGTGTGGCAGCTGTGTCTTCAGCGAACATCTTAATTCATTTTTGTCGTGAGGGAGTATCTAACAGGGCCATCACAGAGCACAATTTTTAGAAGATCACTTTGACTATGAATTACTACTGTGTGAAATTCCTCTTTTTGGGCATTGGCTTTCTTATTTGTGAAAACATAAGGATAAGGATAAGGACTTAGTAGGAGTGTTTTGAGGCTTTAGATAGCTGGTCCATGCAAAGCTCCTACCTCATGTCAGGGGCTCAGTAAGTAACATTTGCCATCATCATCATAGCCATCACCATCATCATCATCATCTAAACTGTCATGATTGTCATTGTCGTATTAACTAGAAACATCCCACATTGTTGTTTCAAATGTGAGCTCCATATAAAAGAGATTCTGTCTCCTTACGTGACAGAACTGGAAAGATTAGTAGGTTCCCTCTAAGGATCAAGAGCTGCTATTTAAGTCAGAAGGCAGAAACAGTCCCAGGGACTGTGTGTGACCAGCAGCAAACTACCTCTCTTCAATTGCACTGTTTTCCCTGTGGGGATGCACCCACTTCAGGAATAGTTGAGCAGGCTGTGAATTCTTCAGGTCAAAGTAGATAGTCAAAAAGTCTCTTTGGCTATCTGATTCTTACTCTGATTGTCCCAACTGGAGCAGATGGACATCTGGCAGGGTAATGGTCCATTTCAACCACTTAGTAAAGCTCAAGTAGGCTTTTCATACATCACAGAGTTAACCAATAACTTGGTAAGGTTAATGAGAACATTTTACAGGGAAGCAGGGAGAGGATAAAAGCTCAGAGACATCATGCCCTGCTTAATTGAGCAAATAAGAAGCTGAATCAGAAAGGGCCTCAGTCACTCAACGCGAATTAGTGTCATCCTGGTTTATGTTTCCCTCAGCACTCAGTCTTCAGTCAAGAGTCTGGTGGAGCACTCCCAGAAAACACTGGAAGGTGAATGAGAGAATGAGAAGGGAAGGAAAGGCAGGCAGCCTTGCACAGTGTATGTTTAAGCCATTTACTAGTGTAGGCCATGGGAGCTTGAGCAATGTGCAGATGGAACTCATCCACCTGAGGGCCAAGAGAGCTGCTGCAGTTTTTATGCACCAACTCTAAGAGTCCTAAGCATAGGCTATGCCCAAGACTGTCAATGCGCTGGTGCTTGGGGCTTTGCCTGCAGTGCCTGCTCCTTCCACACCTCTGGTTCTGGTGTTTGGTGGCCAAGAAGGCATGCGCAGGAATGGTGAATGATAGGGCAGGGCATTTTTCCAACGCATTCCATGTTCAGCCTTGTGTCAAGCACAATGGTGGTCAAGGCAACATAATTCTTGCTCTCGCAGATTCTATTATTTAATGACAAATGCTAACAAATACATTTGAAAACATAATGTGGGGTGATAAAGGCTATCAGCCGAATGCTTGGGGACATACATGGGGGCATTCTACAGTAGATAGGGGAAGAGAGACTTCCTCCAGACAGCGATGAGGTGCTCAGACTCTTGGTCACACTGCCTTCGACCTCTTTATCTGGGTGCCTCCTGCACTTTTTTTCATATCTTGGATTATATACACCACTTTTTCAGAAAGACTTGTCTGAATTTTCATAGTGGATTTCACTTCCCAACTCTTCGTTCCCATGGTAATCGGCATTCATATTAAGATTAAGCAGGATGGTGCCTGCCTTTTCATTGTTGTGTTCCTAGCACTTAGCCCATAACCTGGCACAGAGTAGTCAATCATTATTTGGGTGAGTGAAGGAATAAACGATCTGTCCGTAGAAAAAGCTACACTTTCTATTGTATCTGAGGCTACAAGGAAATAAGAATTGTAATTGGGAGCATACAATTGTCAGGCTCTGCCTTTTGAGAGCTAATTCTCAAAAGTTGAGTGTGCAGATATGAATTCAGAAATGACACAGAACTTCCCCAACACTGTAAAAGAAGGAAAAGTTGTCCTTGTTATCCATCTACCTGTCTTATCACAAGTCCAACTCCATCATTTCTGACACAGTTACTATAAGCCAAGGATCATTTTATGAGGACTCAGGAAAATACAATGAAGTTACCAATCTGTTGACTAAGACTCTGAGCTCTATAGAAGAGAGTGAACATACCCACGATAGAACAAGGCCAGGCCAGGCGCCATGCCAAGCATCATAAACATAACATAGGGTAGGCAGGCACACAGGAGGGGAAGCACTCCCCTTCCAAGCTTTCCACAGGTGCTAGCAAGATTTTGTTACCACTGGGTGTCCTCAAACTACCTTAAACTCTTAAAATCCGTTATAAATTATGAGATCTATGCCATCATTCAGTTTGCTCTGAGCCAGAGTTTAAGCCCCAACTCTGTAATTTTAGCAAAAGAACAAAGATGCTAAATGACAATTTTGGCAAATATTTGGGCAGGAGTCACAGGAATCCTGGGATTAAGATAAACAACATCTCTTAATTTCAGTTATTTTTCCAAACCAATGACAGCAGGATGTGTGTGAGTGTGCTCATAAGTCCTCATATGGACACTAATTAAGTTAGGCCAGTGAATACAAAAGCTCTCTGGTTACCAAAGAGAGAGAGAGAGAAACCAATTCTAACTGATAGACTAGACAGCACCTTCACAGAATTATATTTGAGTTTGTCTTAAATGGTGGAAAGAGAATTTTGATTTGGGGAGGTAATCATGGGGCATTGCTTAAGCATGAAAAGAGTATGATAGTGCAGGGTATAGGCTCAGGGACTTGAACACTACGTGCTGTGACTGGAATATAGTTTGGATGGAAGACGTATAAGGAGCTGGTTGTGGAGGCTGGGGCTGGAAGGACTGATGTAAGTCTGAGCCCAGCCTGGGGCTACATGGTGAGATCAAGGCCCGTTTAGTATTCACAGTGAAACCCTTCTTTGAAAAACAGAAACAAAACCCACGGAAAGCATGAAGAGATGGAATGGACTGGGAAGATGGAGAAACTTCAGTGCACAGGAGAAGCTAAAGTTATGCTGTTGGCACTAGGCTGCAATAGAAAACCCCTGAATAGGAGCATGATTTGACCAGAGAGAGCTCCAGTGGCTGTGCAAGATTGACGTAAGCAAAGAAAGAAACATGGGTGTGGAGCTAGAGCGCTGGTGACCAAGAGGGCCTAGACGTGGATGCTGCAGAGGTAATGAGGAGACTGCTGTTTGGGCACTGTGAATGAAGACGCTCACTGAAGAGTTAGGTGGAGATAGCTTCCTATTCCCAGCCAACATTAACACAAAGGGAACCCAGCAGGGATTTCCTCTCCATCATTGTTGTCTCAGCTCACACCCTTCTTTCCAGCAGGCCTCATGCTTCTGGGCAAGGATGGATCTCCAGACCTTTTCTCCATTTAGACTTGCCCTATTTTGATAATACCTTTTTTGTTTGTTTGTTTGTTTGTTTGTTTTGTTTTCTTTCCCGATATTGGGGCAGACTGGTTTATGATTTGGGAGAGAAATGCAAAACAACAACAATAAACACTGATCTCTTTGAATTCCTGTTTGTAGCTTTTGAAATTCTAAGATTGAAACACAGGGTTGCATCCACTACTAAAATCCCAAATCTTCCCAAACTACTTCTTCCTCCAGGACTAGACTCAATGGTTAAACTTGCAAGACACTGGAATATTTCCTCTGGGTATTGTTATTTAAACAAAGTATTAGCACCTCAGAAGGAAACACAGCAACAATGGTGGGATTTCTGGGAGCATCCCAGGGGATTCTGAAAAGGACAGGGTCACTTGAATTCAGGGGAACCCTTCTGATTCTCAGGTCCCTTCCTGTAGCCACTTCATTCTGATTCCCAGTGACATTACTTGTGTCTATTAGTGTTATTGATGATAAACCTAAATAAATCCTCTAACTTTGCTTGTTCTTAGTTAGGTGCTTTTAATAAATCATTTGGGATGGTGGTTATGTACTTGAAAAAATAAAAGCACAAATGATATAAAAAAAAAAAAAAAACTACTAAAGAGAATGGTCCAGTTGGTAAAATACTGCACAAGAGTGAGGAACTGAGTTTGATCCCTAGCACCCATGTAAAAAGGTGGAAATTGTGGTGTGACTTATAATTCCAAGGCTGGGTAGGTGGAAACAGAAGGAATCCTGTATGTGCTGCCCAGCCAGCCTAGCCCGATTACTGAGCTCCAAGTTCTAATGAGAGACACTGTCTCAAAAAACAAAGTGGACACTTCTTAAGGTTGGCCTCTAGCTTCTCGGTACATAAGCATACAGGTGCACATATATAAAAAATGCACACCTGCACACACACACACACACACACACACACACACTACATAAACTATTAATTTTAGAGGTCACTACATTATTAGTCTCCTTCTAGCTTCACTGTAGACAGCACTTCTGCTGGGTGGTGGTAATGGCTGCTGGCTATTCTTCAGGAACCTGAAGACCACTTTTGGTGGAAAGATTGGCTCTTCACGTGGTCCCACAGTTGTCTGATAGGGTGACTGGACTGAGATGGAAAGGCTGGACATCTCTGTCTTTATATTTTGTCTTCCTCTTTTATATCCTTAACTTTTGGGATGAAGATACCTACCAGTCTCCAGGACCAGAAACACTAATGAAAAGAGATGGCTCTTAGGTGCCTGAACACGAGTATTCCTCCCCTGCATTAGCCTATCTCTCTCAGTATTGCCATTCTGTTTCTATAATTCCTTAAGCACTAGTGTTGAGAGACTGATTTGTGAATAAGGCCCTGACTTCTATATTTGTTGGCCACTGAATAAAGCTCTGTATCTTCCTATCTCTCTGTCTGGTGGGTCATTGCTTTGTCAGTAGCACGGAACTGAACCCTATCTCATTTACATTAGCCATCAGCTGTAGGCCTTGGGCTCATGGTAGCCAGACCTTCAGATAGGCACTTGGGCATGAAGTTGACTACATATTGTAGCACCCATGGGTGTGATCTTTCACCTGTCCCTAACACATTTTGGATAACCCCCTTGGGCCACTCAATGTGTAGATCCTGGATGGGCAATGATATTAGCAGTACCACCTGGAAACTCATTAAAAATGCAACTTCTTGGGCTGTGCCCAGGACTTGCTCTATCAGAAATATGGTCAGGCCTAGAAGTCTCCATTTTAACAAGGTCTTTAGTTGATTTGCAAGCAAGCTAACAGTTGCAAACCAATAAATTAAAATGTGGAGTAAAAAACCAGAAAAATACATTATTACTCTCAAGTCACAAATGAACACATAATTTTGAGCTGAAAGCAGATTCAGTAATATGATGTGACAATTTTTAATATGGATGGAATATAATTTTTTTTTTTAATAAAATACTTTCAGGAAACCTAGCAACATCTCTATGGACAAAAGGAGAAAGAAATTACCCTGGAGCCTTAGGTATAAGATTTACAGGAAATGTAAATGCTGGATTTTTATATGCAATATCTAGATGCATGGGTTTCAAGACCTGCCCTTTCCCCACTTTAAAACTACGTAACCTTGATTTAAATCAAGGAAACCACAAATGTCAGACAGATAATCGAGTTGTACACTAAGGGAAGGGGCAGGACTCAGATCTCTGTATCCCACCTTCTATCCTTCTTCCTACTCTGGTCCAGAGGCTCTAGGCAAGATCCATTACTCCAGAAAATAGCTCTACTTCTCCCTTCACTTTACATACCATCTGCAAAAGACCTCAGGAAATTTTATCCGATTCCTGAAACAGGCATTGTAATTAATACATAAGGAAAATTTGTTTTTGTGTGATTCTGTTTTCCTTAAAGACTTGCAGTGTAGAGCAGTGAGGTGAATTCACCTATGGAGGTCTTTTCAGGGAGAGATGAGCAATGAAAACAGAGGTTTATCAGTCACCTTTGCAGCTCAGAGACTGAACCACCCACCCAGGAATGTGCTTTCAGGAATGTGCTTTCTGTAAACAGACTCAGCTGAGCCTGAAAATCTGGGAAGCCTAATAAGTTGCCAGCCTAGGAGGTGGGTGACTCAGTCTGTCTGCCACTACATTCTGCTTGTGCAGATGAGACTGGATATGTGGGCCTCTTTTCTACAAGGCTTTTCCTGAAAAGCCCACCTGTATGTGCATGTGTATTTGCAGCCTTCGAGAAAAACTGCAACCTGACTATGCCAGCTGTTCAGTTCTCTCAGAACTCGGAATAAGTCTCCTTTGGAAAACACCCACCATTAGAGAAATGTGTAGCCAGAAGCAGCCCTCTGCATCTTCTAACACTGGTTTCAGAGCTATTTTTCTTTTATGTACTAAACTGTTTCTCCAAAATGAATAGTACCCAGAAATAGATAAGAATATATTTCATTTCACTTGTCTTTCCACCATCCTTCCCTCTTACCATTCACTGACCCTGAGGAATTCCATGAAGCTTAGTTTAGAAAACACCACTGATCATGTTAAAACAGACTGAGATCTGGAAGTGGGGACTTTTTTAGGGCAATAATAGGAGACAGGTGTTATCAAGGAGAAAAGGAGGAAAATGGGAGTACTTTAACTGGGGAGGGAGGAGGGAGGTTAGACAGGGTAAGAGAGAGGAGAGATAAATAAAGCTTAGGTGGTGTGAAAAGCCAGAGGAAAATGTATTAACTCACCCGCCCCCACCCCTGAAAAACACACATACAATACCTGAACATGAATGCATGTGTATAGTTTAAGGCTATATAACAAGAAACACTGAACCAGACAGGAGAAACTTTGCTTTGAGTTGTTGGCTACAGTAGTCCAAGATACTCCCAAAATAACACAGGCCCTTGATTACCTCCCAGAACTTGAACGTAAGACCCTATTGATGAATACAGGACATACTTCGGACACAGGATTTGGAGCAATGGAGCTGGAACTGACCTGGAAGCTTCCTCCTTGAAGACTAGCTCTCATAGTTCTAGAGGATACTACCCAAGCTGCTAAGGGTGAAAAGCAATAAACGATTCAACCCAGCTGTAAAGCCTAATAACCACAATGATTGGTATAGCAAACTATCTCTATTGGTACAGCAGTGGCACGTTTATCTAGGTGGTGATCAACAGCTATCTAATTAAACTTAAAGCCCTCTCAATGGGAGGGAATTCATAGGTGGCACTGTAAATGTCACCAAAGACACATGGCTGGAGAGGTCATAGATCCTAGAGAAAACTCTATCTCTGGCGTATCTCTAGACAAATGAAATATCTTACTGTATACTAAATATGGATATTATATTTACAGACCTAATACCATACATCACTCATTAAAGAAGCTTCTTTTTACAACATTAAGGCTATTACAGAGTCCCACAACTGGTCACACACAGATTAATGCCTGAGAGATGCCCAGCTCTGAGTGACACATCTACAGTGAAACCGCTACACCTAAGGCTCATGGAACACAGCAGAACAGTGGGTAGAGGGAATACATCCCTCAACTCTCACCACTGAAGATTCCTCATAAAACAGAAGACCACAACTGGCCAAGTTTTAGAGAATAAGAGATTGCAGAGTGCATGTCCCTGGATAGAACTCCTGTATCAAACCTCACCCAACCCACGGCTCAGGAACTATCGCAGAACAAGGGGCAGAAAGATTGTAAGAGCCAGGGGAGGTGCACGAACATAAGGAAACAGAAGCTTTCAGCCACTGGAAACTTGCTCATACGATCTTGCAACAATTGTGTCAGCATGCATAAGACCTGTGCCGATTCAATCAGACCAAAGCCCAGCGTAAAACTGGGGAAATGGGCAGCAGGCCCCAACCTTAATTGATGAACTTCCACTAAGCAACATCTGAGTACAAATGGTTGACTGGATAGGCCTTAACATTATGTCAGAATGCATGAAATCTGGTGCAGGGGGTTGCTATCAGGGGTGTGGATGGTGGAGTGGGTCTAAATTTGATTAGGATCTATTATGAAATGCACAAAAGCTCAATAAAATATACATTAAAAGGTAGCATATTTAGAAAGCATAAGAGCCTTAATTAAAAAGTCACAGTCACTTCTGAGATCTTTCTTATGCAATATATCATGCTCATATTCACTGGGCTGGTATACTTTCTAGGTATTTATTCATTCACCTTTTTGTTAGGTAGCTAGATAGATACTAGCAGGCTGGGAGGTCATTGGGATTAAACCTCTCCCTCATAATCAGTAGACTGTAAAAACAGGAGCTGAAATTGCAAAGCTATTATCAGTAGTGAACAGTGTATCTGAGTTGTGGAGACGTGATACTCTGAACTGCTCAGAAGGTCATAAACATACTGTCTAGATGGAGACTTTCTGGTAAACAGCAAAGATATACCACTATCCTTTCCTTAACAGTTAATCCAAGTGGCCAATCACCTGAACTTGAAACCACCTTTCAGAGAAAGCTGTGTGCTTTAAAGTGTTTAGGAATAATAGAATGCTTGTTAAACTATAGGTTGGCACAGTAGTCTCTGGCCATTGTCCATTCTCATGTGTGTCCTACATACAATGATTCACTCTCATGCCCTAAGGGTGTGTCCAATGCACAGCAGTGCACTTTCATGCTTTGAAAATGCTTTATGTTGCCATGGTTGCTTTAACCAATTGTCCACTCTCACTCCTTGAGAGGGCTTCATTTTACTCTGTAAAACATTACCTGATTTTGACACTGTACTCTGTGTGTCGTGTCTGAACTCTTTCCAGGAATCTGAGAAGAGGGCATAGTAAGATCCTAGTGACATTTTGAAAAAATGCTTATTGAACACCTACTGTATCCCTCACACTAGTTAGCTGCTGTGGACCCAGTGGTAAGCAAAACAAGGCGTACCTTCTATCTTCCAAAATCTACTGCCAAAGAAATAGACTGGTGAGACAGTAACACAAACTAATGTAAAATATAGAGACTGATGACAAGGAAGATGGTAAAGATAATGTTCAGCTGATGATTTGTGGAAAGAGACAGTGACTGCTGTGTTAGACCAAGGGTAGATCTTCCTACATTAATAATTCAGAGCCAGGGACACACATAAGGTCTGCTTCATAAGATGGAGCCCATATCTGGCACTGATATTAGGCTTAGGAACCTGAGGCTAAACTGTTCACAGGCCACTGGGGAGACCCTACTACTATTATTCCGCTAAATGGACATAGTATTAAACTGATTTTTATTCACTTATTGTTATGCCCATAGATTAATACCTTTCTCAGCTCTCACCAGAGAAGCTTCTTCTTGCAGCAGATGGTAATTAACACAGAGACTCACAGCTGGTTCATATGCAGAGAATAAGAGACTGCGGAGTGCTTAGCCCTGAATGGGACACCTATATAACACCCTCACCTCCTAAGACTCATGGATTATTGTGAAAGAAAGGTCAGAAAGATTGTAAGAGCAATTGGTGGATGACAAAAAGGAAAATGTTTTTCAGACAGCAGGGCAGTTAATCGTATGAAGCTATAGCAAGTGTGACAGCATGTATAAGACCTACGTAAGCTCAGGCCAGACAAAATCCCAGCACAAAGCAGGGAGGCAGGTTAGAAGCCCCAACTCTAGTTGAAAAAGTACTGGCAAGTGATACCTGCTGGGAGAGGGAGAGGGAGTTTTCTTTAAGGGTGTGATGCAGGGTAGATTGACCAGGTTCCGGAGGATGGACCCGTATTGAAGGGCATTTGGGGACACAAATTAGACTTGACAGGCCTTAACAAAATAGTAATAAAGGATATGAAAGGGGTAGTAAGAGGAGGTAAAAATGGGGTTTCTGAATATGATCAGAAGACATTGTATGAAATTCTCAAAATATCAACAAAAACATTACAAAAATAATAACCCAGCCCTTACCCTGAGTTTCTGGTCTACATGGCTGGATTGAGATCTAGGCATTGGTACTTTCTCTGATTTCAAATTTCTCCAGGTGACTCTAACATGTCACTGAGGTTGAAAACCACCACTGGGAGCAGTCTCCTCAGGGGACCTTACATGTGCCCTTCTCTACTTGATTGTGGGTCACCATGAAAAGAGAACACCAAGATCTTCAGGAGCAAACTGATTCACTCCTCTGAAAGAGATTGATTTCTAGGAGATCCTGAAAAATACGGCATAGTAAAGACTGGGAGATTGCTAGCCACACCTGGTCAGCAGATGAGGGTGGGTGCAGTAGAACTGAAAGACCCTCAAGTTCCCAGAGAAGTTCCAGGTCCCCTCCTTATCTGTCAGATAAAGGTAGTAAAATAGGTAATGGTGGGGCTGGAGGGGCAGTTAAGTCAATAAAATACTTGCTTTCCAACCATGAGAACTTGTGTTTGACTCTGAGAACTCATGAAAAAACAAGTCAGTTGTAATGGTGTGCACTAGTAATCTTAGTGCTGAGGAGGTGGATACGGGCAGATCCCTGGGGCTCACTCATCAGGCAGCCCAGACTATTTAGCAAGCTCCAGGCCAGTCAGAAACTGTCTCAAAAACACAAGACAGAAGGTTACCAAGGAACAATACTGGAGGTTGTCCTCTGGCCTCAACATGCACACACACTAATATGTACACATACATGTGCATCTGCACACACACACATACACAAATATACACACAGCAGATAATGCTTTTCAAAACTGAATCTACAACAGTATCACCTGGAGGCCTAGTTCACATACAGATTGCTGGGCTGGCTGAGAAGGTCTGAGGTGGGTATTAGAAGTCTGCTGTCCACTGATATCCCACCAGCTGCTGCTGCTGCTGCTGCTGTTGATCCAGGCTGGGATGAAGGTACTATTGACAGTTGGGAACACAGGAGAAATATAATATTTACTAAAGACAGATCTTGTTTTTATTTAAATTTTGATATTTTAATCATCAAAAAATTTGCATTAATTTTGATTTTCCAAAATATTGCATTACAATACTGTTCACTTTGACTACTTGGCTTTTGGAGGCCCTTTAAATTTTACAGGTAAGATGAGTGCCTCATTCACTTAATTTTAATCCTTTCTGGCTAGGGACCACACAGAGAGAACCTCTTAACAAAATGATTTCTGGAGGCCCTTCAAATCTTTGCATTCCGTCAACAAGTAGGGGTTGTGGAAAAACAAAGGTGTTCTGTAGCCAAGCTTCCCTGTCCACGGCTGCAAATGTGACTGACCATTTGAAAGATCCATAGCCTGGGGAAAGCTGTTAAATCTTGCTGGGCCTATCGTTTTCCTTTATCCACAAAGGTAAGCAATCATATAGGTTTATAAAAATTGATTGAGATAATACCCACAAAGCACACACGTGGGTTGAATGCTTCTAGCAGTAACATCACCAGCCACCTCTTACTTTTATCACTTACTGGGGATTCCCTTCTGATTAGATGCACCCTGATTTCCTTGAGAGCTAAAAGGAATTTTAATTTATTTTTTAAAAGCTGCAATACTTAACAAGCCATGCAATTTCTTGTTCTTGATTTTCCAATTTGTCCCTGTGGGCTTGCTTTATTTGAAAGAAACAGTCTATGAAGATGCTATATGAAATATAGCATCATAAATAAAAGTCTTTAGAAATAGCAGGAATAACCTTTTAGATCAATGTTCATTATTTATTAAACATCAGTGAAACAAATGGCCAATTCCTCCAAAAGAGGCCGAAAACATTTTCTTTCATGGTGTGCGACACAAATATTTGTAACGGGGAAGAACTGGCAGTCACTAGACCCTGAGAAGGAAATTGCAGTTTTTATAAATGTAGTGAATTGTTGTCAAGTTGTGTAACAAATTAGTTCTCCCAAATGTACGGGGTTTGCTCAGGCCTCTAGCTTCTTGGGAAAACCAGGAGAAACAAAAGCAGAAATTTTCAGAGCTGGTAATTCAGACCCTTTAATGTCTACTCAGAAAGTTTCACTTTGGAGTTCGTCTTTCCAAACTCATGCCTCCACCAATCACCACTTGTCTAAATAGGAACTTCCACTGTTAGTGAGCATAGCATGTGAACCTACTGCTTCCTGCACAGACCAAGCTATTGGTCTTCTTACTTATCCATCAATGTGTTCTTCATTTTTTTCAGGTTTACTTTAAGAATCACTGCCTCCATTAGCACGCTCTGACTTCCACATGCCCATGTCCCTGGGGTTGTTACTGTGGGTCTCTGTTAGAGCACACCTTAAAATCCAGAAAGGGAAGGCAGGGCTCTGTTTCTATACACAATCCTTGGTAACATTTTTATCCTCCATGGAGGAAACTCAATTCTAATTTCTGCTTGATTGATTGTCAAAACAACTTGGTCATTTGCCAAATTTTAATCAGCAGCCAAAACAACAGAACCCTAGATTCTGGTCAGAGAACTTGATCACTCTGTTGCTCAGTCCTTATCAAAAGCATTAGCGTGGGAAATAGTATTCATGAGTTGTCCTTAGATCACACTGTTGGGATTCCTTTACTGGTTAATGCTTTAATGGTACACTGTCTACATAAATGAGGAAATGTTATGAGAATGATCTCTATAAAACCTATTGCTACATTATGGTTTGAAAGCTCGTAGGGAGAACCTACCACGTGTTGTTATTACCCACCAGAGACATTGTCTTCATGATTGAGGGCCAGGGATGTATTGCTTCTGGGCAACTGCTGAACTTGAATCTTGTTGATGGCACTGACTCCCATCCTGTTTTCCCTTTTCTCTGGCTGAGAGAAACCTCTGGAATAAACTTAAAGAACGTTTTTGTGGGCATTTTATATACTGATTCTATCCCTTGCTTTATATTATTTTCTTATATAGTTTTTGTCCACCTCCATTTATCTATCTTTTCCTTTTTGCTTATATCCTCTGTAAGACCCCTGGAACCCTTGTACAGAGTAGTAATCCTTACTTGATTCCCATTTTCTCAAATATATCTAGCATGTTTTGAATTTCCCAAACTTTCACTAGAATTGGCATAATATATGCATTTTCTGACAGGGACTCCTGTAGTCCTGCCCCACCTAGAACTCACTATATAGACCAGGCTGGCCTCAATCTCACAGAGATCCGCCTACCTCTGCTTCCTGAGCGCTGGGATTAAAGGCATGTGCCACCATGTCCAGCAATAATATAAGCATTTTTAAAGAGAAAAGGAGAATTGGTAATGAGGAAGAAAGAAAAATTAAAATCAGTAATAGACTTTTTTAGATACATAAAAATTTTACATATAGATAAATGACAAAAAAACCTGAAAAACTTTAGACATGCAAATGGTTTAGATACACTAAATATATTAGAATATTTGAAAATCTAAATATTGTTTCACATGTTTCCAATTAACTTTAGTATTGCATAGAAAATTCTTTTATGTTCTATCCAGATATTTGACATGTGTAGATATGGTCACATATCTATAATTTAACAACTACCCTGAGTATGAAATTATTATTAAAGTAATTCCCTTTCTGATGCAGACACACACAAACACACACATGCACACACACACATATACACATATGAATGAACACTCATATGTGGTTCAAGATTTAGTGATAACTTAATGGATTATTTTAATATTCGGTATGGCCATCCATGGCAGAATGTGAGTATCGGATGGGATGAGAACATCCTCTGAAGAGCGGGAGTCTTAATGAAAAGCCACATGGTATGTATATATTCCCAAGCACACACTTCACAGGGACACTCATTTATCTGTCAGAAGGAAATTCCAGTTTTTATAGCCTGATATAAAAGGGCTATACACGAAATATATGAAAGTGTACATATACCAACACAAACAGCAGTACAGAAAAAAAACCAGCAGTCATTGCTGAGTTTGTAGACTGAAGCCTCCAGGTTTTTCTCCTTTTCCTGTATACTCACCCCACATCCAACTTGCCAGTGCACTTGACCATCCAGCTAGCTACAGCTGGCCCCGGCATGAAGACATCAACATCTAGAATGCCAGTGTCTCGTGGTTACACCCCTGCTGGCGCTCCTTCCAGTCTGATATTCTCCGCACAGGCCAGCTTTTCTTCCAAAAGTCAGATGATGCCACTCCTCTGCTTGGAATGTGGTGGCTGCTCATTTCAGACACAGTAAGAACCAGACTCTTCATTTTGTCCCTTCCTCTGACTGTTCTGGATGTCTTTCCTGCCATCGTCTATTCACAAGACAATCCAACCACTTGGCCTCTGTACTGCATTGTAAATATGCCAGATACACTCAAGGTCTTGGACTCTGTTTTCCTTCTTCCCAGAGTACTCTTATCTCAACCTGCTTATTTTCTCACTTCATATTCGCTCACATGACACCTTTTCAGTAAGACCTTCCCCTACAACCTGACTTAAAATTCCAAACACCTCTTCATCCCCACCTAAGAACTTTCCATTTTCTTCCATGTTTAACTTTTCTTTATGAAGTTGTCATCTTCTAAGTTAGCACATATATAACAAATTAACTATATGTAACTATGTAACTGTTCATGCACACACATACACACATAGTTTAAATGTATAATTGTCTGTTTCCTTTAACCAGAACTCCATGAGGGCAAGAATTTTTGTTGTCTGTCTTGTTTGTTGATGGTGCCATAGTCCATAAAACGATGTCTGGGACAGACCAGAAGGTATTTAATAAATGCTTGTGAAATGCTTAAATCGTCTTTAGATTTTTCTCTTGTAGTCTTATAGGCTATCATGGGTTCATCAAGTATCATTGCTCTGATCTAATCCTCAATGACATAGTAAGGATCCAGCAGGGAGTTCACATTGCTGTATTAAAATGGCGTGGACATCCTACTAACGTTTCAACAGCTTTCTTCGTACTACTTCTCCTTATTCCATTTCTATTTTTGTTTTGTACTGCGTGTGTACGCCACACATCTTCCTACCTCCATAGACATGTTTAAGTTGTTTCATCTGTTAGGAGTGTTCTTTCCTTTCCTCTCAGAAGGTCCCAATCCTACTTAAGTTTCAATGCATAGGAGGAGACACAAATCAGACTCTATAGGCTATATTGTATATATAGCGGAGAATATTGAATTGGTCAGGGGCAGTTGGGGGGAGGAGTGGATGGTGGTGGTGGGGAACCTAAATATCATCAACTTTTATTGTATGAAAATTGCAAACATTCAATAAAAAATAAATTTTTAAAAATTAAAAATAAAAAGGAGGCTATGAAAGAACTTGAAGCTGGGGCAATGGAGTGTTTACAGCAGCAATGAGGGGATGCAATCAAGAACCATGGATGGGGGAACCTGCAGGATTTGGTGATTTGAGTATGAATGGACTGGAGAAGGACCTGGGTTTCTATTTGGATGACTGAGTAGACAGTGCTGCTAGTCACCAAGATAGGACACTATTGAGGAGGAGGACCAGAGCATAGCCTGGGAATGAAGGAGAGAGGCTATGAGTTCAGTTTCAGTCACACAACAGTATACTCAGAGTCTTAACCTTAGGAGAGAGCTCTGAGCTGGAGGTAACATTTGGTATTATTAGAATACATGGTAGTTAAAACTGGGGGAGTGTGAAACTCACTCAAGGCTTTATGTCAGGGCTGGAGTCCTGGTGAACACAGCAATTACAGCAGGGAAGAGAAAGCCCACAGAGGAAGCCTTAAGAAGAGGAAAAGCTAATAGAAATGAATTTCCTGACACCGAGGAAGTAGAGAAATTGATCAAGAGCGTCAAATGAAGTTGCAATGTAAAGTAAGACATGGACTAAGAAGTGTTTCTTGGATTTGGCAAAAGGCCTTTGAAATTGGGCTTAGAACAAGAAGGAAAAACAAGCTAGCTTTATGCCTGCTGCTTGGAGAAGGTGATGTCATGCTAACAGATGACAGTGAGAGGAGGCTCCAGCACTTCTGTCACTTATTTATCCTATCAAGGAAGATCTCCAAATTGGAAAGGCAGAGCCAATATCTTCAAGGAGAAATTGAAGCCCAAAACAATTTAGAAGGTAAGGACAGGCCTTTGTAGTTTTGCTTATAAGAAGTCTTCCAGACCAGATGAATTATATTGAATCAAATCAATCTGTCTCTCTCTGTCTCTGTCTCTCTCTCTCTCTCTCTCTCTCTCTCTCTCTCTCTCTCTGTCTCTTTCTCATGTTCTTTCTCTCTCACACACACATACTTCAGCCAGAAAACGTTAAGCATTATAAATACAAAGAATACAAAGGGTTGTAAAAGGCTAGAGGCGAATTAAAAGAAAGGTGAACCAGGAAAACATAATGTATGATACACTTTAATATAGACAGTTTATCCTCTGTGACCTCAAAAGACAGAATTCTGAACCTATAGACATTTCAGAACCACAGTATTCAGATAATTATATAAGACAGCTTTCCATTATCATTGAGAGGATTGCCTCATGTTATCCTCTTTGGAAGACAATGTTTTTGTGGTGTGGAAATGTTCAAACTGAGGTTCATGGCCATCTGTCAGGGTCAACAGCTGGATGTGATTTGGAAGGATCCATAACTAGTACTCACATGCTCATCTCCTTTTAAAAGGTACAGGTTTTGGGTTTATTTTTATTTTATGTATACGTAGGTGTTTGCCTGCATGTATATAAGTGCACCAAATGTATGTGATGCCTGCAGAGCTCAGAAGATGGTGTTAGTCACCATATGGATGCTGGGAACTGAACCCGGGTCCTCTGCAAAAGCAGCTAGTGCCCTTAAGTACTAAGCCATCTCTCCAGGCCCCCCAAAAGTATAATTTTAAAACAACCTATTTTTCCTATTGTGCTTCAAAGATTAAATATATTACATGTGTTATCCTGGATTATATTCTCTCTAAGAATCCTTCTAAGTGAGAATACATGAGGAATCTCATGCATTTAAATTCTAGAAACTATAATAAATATTGAATGATGGTGAAAAGAAACAGCTTTAGTTAACTAAATTATTTAATGATTTGGAACCTGGAGGGCACTTGACCAGAGTATGAAGGTAGTCTCCGTGAAGGAGAGTTAAGTTAGACAGTGTTCCATGCTGGCTTTGGACTACCAGATTCATAAACAAATATTCAGTGATGTCCTCCTGGTGCCAGATGCAATGCTAAGTGCTGCTACTATGGAGAAAATGTGTCAAGCAGACCCTCGGCACACTCAGAACAGAAGGTGATGATGTTATAAAAGACTTTTTATCATGTCCCTTTAGGCCAGTTAAAATGAATTAGAATGATCAAAGGCATTAGCATTGAGTTCTTGCTTTGTATAGTTCAGCCTACAAATCAAATACTGCTTTCTGTTTATTACTGTGAGATCATAATTCACAAAGGAAGGTTCAAAGAAGGTTCAGTATTTATGACTACATGAAGTATTTCATTTGCAAAAATTATAAATGGAAAATCTGGCACTTAGTTAGAAACATAGATGTTCGGATACATAAATTTGCCCCATTGATTTTTATGTATTTCCTAAATTGTGTGCTGCTGCTTTCAATATTGTTTTGGAACAGATTGACTATAAATATTTGAATAACTGCTGTTCAACAATCAAAGCTACTCATAACAGTAGCTGTTTGAAGTTATAACTGTGATCTGTTGAGGTCAAGAAAAGCAAGATAGAATAGAAAAGATTCAAAGTCAATTATTACCTGGTGCTGTTCTATCAACTGAAACTAGAGAAAGTTAAGATCTTTCTTGAATTTTCTAGGTACCCAACAAATACTTTTAGAGTGGAGTTTATGCACAAGCATTTAGTACCAACATAGAAGTGAGGGAGGAGGAAAATTTTAGCTTTCAAAGCACCTGAAAATATGAAACTTTAAGTCCTGGCAAAGTGAATTCTAATGCTGGCCAAATATTTTTACTTTGCTCTTTTTAATCTATCCATTACTTTGCAAAGAAGTCATATCAAAAGTGCAGAGTGACTTACACCCAGGGTATACTACCAAAATACACAAAGTTGCTCTTGTCTTAACAACTTGTCTAAAAATTATTTTCATGAAGTTCCTTGAATACCTGGCCTTTTCCACTGCAGCATGACATAGTCATTTAAAAATTATTTGGAGGGAGCTGGAGAGATGGCTCAGCGGTTAAGAGCACTGGCTGCTCTTGCAGAGGACCTGGGTTCAGTTCCCAGCACCCTTATGGCAGCTAACAAACAACCCTATCTATATCTCCAGTTCCAGGGGATCTGATGCCCTCTTCTGGCCTCAGTGAGCATTGCACGACTCAGGTACACTATTCAGGCAATCAATACACTCATACACATAAAATAATAAGTGCACCTGTCTCATGCATTTTTAATATTTTTAAAAATCAAACTTAGTAAAGTTTGATTTTTGACACATTAATATGTCAGAAGGCTAATGACTTTGGAATCCATGAAGACTTTTGTGTGTCTCTATGTGTTGGTTTGACTTGTGTCCTTTACAATAAAACTATAATTGGAAATAAAAAAAAATAAATAAACTATTAAAACTTATTTTGACTATGTCTCAGAGGAGACTTTGCAGCCTGCCAGGGAAGTTTTGGTTGTCCTGTGCTGCAGCTATGGGAGCATACTGCTCAGCTCTGTCTTCAAGGGAGCTGTGCTGGGGGAGTGACTGAGTACACGGTGGGTATCTGACGTGGCCATTCCTTATCCACAGAGGATTTCTCAAGGAGACAACTGCTGCTCCAGGGCTTCTCATCAACCTGATGTAGAGTTTCTCAGACCTTTAAGAATGCTTTTTCTCTAAGCAACAATTCTAGATAGGAGATACCTTCTTTTGAGTTGTTGGCCAGAGTGGCCCAAGGGACTTCCAGATAGTAACCCCGCATAGAACTGAGAAAATGAACAGCAGACCCCAATCTTATCTAAAGGAATATTGACAACTGATTGCTGCTAGATGAGGAACAGCTGACCTTCCTAAAACAAAGCCCTCTAGATAGGCTGTCTAGATTCACCGGATGGACAAGTAGTGGGGAATGGCTGGGGGTGCCAACAACACAGCAGACAGTAGCAGGGATATCAGAGTTTAAGGGCTCTAGTGGGGGGAGGGAGGCTACGGGAGGGTGCCATCGGGGAAGTGGGTGTATAGTCAAATAAGATGGTTTGGGACGTTCTGCGTGGTATACATGCACAAAAAATCAATGAATTAAAAAAAGAATTATATTTGAGGAGGAAGCATAAAAATTTACATCATATCCATTAGTAGAGGTGATAAAAATTACCATTGAAATCTACCCGATGACTTTATAGACATACACAGGTGCCAAGGATCCGAGTGCAACTGATTAGGACTAGTAATAATTGGATACATGCAGATTAGAGATGCATGCACCAACATCTCAGTGTTAGTAGCAAAAACAAGTCGTTCTGTAAGAAACAGTATATTTTAAAATGAAATGGAGATTTTTTTTAATTTTTAAAATTTATTTTCCTTATTAAAAATTTGGAAACTTGCTAGTGAGAGAGAGAAGGAATGAGGGGAATGGGTGAAGGGGAAGGAGAAAGAAAGGGAGGGGAAAGGAAAAGAGGGAAAGTGTTCCTAAGCAGAGTGCATAGTGGTGTACATTCAGGAAGCAGAGCCCAGCCTGCTGTACACAATGACAACATGTCTTAAAAAAATCAATAGATAAAATGAGATCCCTCTAAAAATAATTTTTAAAAAATCTTAATGATTAAGTGATTAGTACTGCTGGCAAACTGATGTTTTTTTTTTTTTTAATTCCCTTTATCTATTTTTAGGGCTGGTAAAAGTTGGCACAACTCTGAAAACACAGTTTTGGAATTGTTTTATTTTGATTTTACAGGGTCTCACTGTTTAGCCATGGTTGGCCTAGAACTTGCTATGTAGACCAGTCTGGCCTCCAACTCAGACATCCTTTGGCCTCTACCTCCCAAATGCTGAGACCAAAGGCATGTGCCATCATGCCCAGCTCAATTTCAGAGTTTTAATAGAAGCCTTAAATAGATTCTTCAACCAAATAAGGAGATCTTTTTATAAAGGTTAAAAACTCATTCAATTTTATGTCTTATAGGATTTATACTGAGTTCAATATTGTATAACAGTGAACCTAAAACTTTTATAGCCACTTTTGAAAGAGATGTATCTTTGCTCTGGAAACTGTTATTGAGTATGTTAAAGCTGTTAATGAAATGCTTCTTCTAAAAAAAAAAGAATGCTTTTTCTGCACAATTTCCCTTTAGTCATATCTACATTTTCCTTTATTCACTTCTACTTATGAAGGTGTCAAACTTACATCTCTTTCTGCAGCTATCTCAGATTTTGTTCCCTTCCTATTTGCTGCCACAGGCATTTCCCCTAGTAAACCTTAAAACACTTTCAATTTCACTTTGGTATTTGATCCTGAAGAGTCCAGGCTTCTGATACTCCCTGGAATAAGAAATACATCTATTTCATTCCTAGACTCTATTTAAAAATCACAAGATACTTATACAACTGTTATTGAATGAATAAATGGATAACAAAATGGTGACAGTGGCATACTATTGTGAAAGATACTGCAGTTGTTTTAAAGAAGGTAGAAAAAGTACCACAATAGACTTTGTCAATAGAGATCACGAGGAAGTGAGCAATAGAAGGCAAAATAAGTAAACAGTATTTGTGAATTTACTTAACTATGTTTTTCTGCTTATAGAATTTTAAGGGATTGATGGATAAAGTGTATTTAATATTACAAAACCCCAGAGCACAGATGATTAGAATCTGGTGCTATCATTAATACATTATTGTGAATGCTTAATGAGTATAGTACTGATGAAGCTAGTCAATACAAGTCACATCCTTTATATTTGTATATTTGTGAGGACAACTAAAAAATGATAAAAGATTCCCAAACAAAACCGGACAAATTCCTATGACTACTGAGAGTTTAGGAAGATGTTGTAGAAAAGCTGTGCGTAGTTTCTAGGACACTGTGATATGTCATATGATAGATTGTCATTGATTCTTACAGTCACTGAAAAACTTGTGAGTTTCCATATGGCACACAAAATTAGTAGGTCATATTGCTATAGTCTGGATATGTAGTGCCCTGCAGAAGCTCAGGTGTTGAAGGACTGGTCCCCAGTTAGTGGCCCTATTGAGGGGTGATCAGATAATAAGGGCATTAACTTCTCTAACAGATCAGCACATTGATGAATTCTTAACTCAACAGTCTATTAGGAGGTGATGCCTAGTTTGGAAGAAATACGTGACTGGCGACGTGCCTTTGAAGGGTGCGTCTTCTTCCGGGACCTTCCTTCTACTTCCTGGTTGTAGTGAGGTGGAGAGTTTTCCTCCAGCATGCCCTTCTGCCAA
This sequence comes from Nannospalax galili, assembly GCF_000622305.1. NCBI lineage: Eukaryota > Metazoa > Chordata > Mammalia > Rodentia > Spalacidae > Nannospalax > Nannospalax galili. Next base: position 136,905 of record NW_008358342.1, on the reverse strand, counting down.
GATGTTTCTACCTTGCTACAGGATGTTACAAGACATGTGTTCAGCTCATCTTGGGGTGAAACTTCTGAAACCGTGAAGACAAATTTTTCCTCTTATGAGTATTTTCTCATGTATTTTTTGTTACAGTGACAGAAAATCAACAAATCCATTAACAGGAATGACAATGAAAAAGTAAATTTCCAGCTCTTGTTTTGGACCATGATGGAGTAACTGCTACCAGACTAGCTCTAACCACTGAAAACAACTAAAACACTGAACAAAATGTAGGGACGAATTCCCTCTTTAGCAACACAGAACTGTAATACCGGAAAGAAATGAAACAGGTGAGGCTGGAGAGATGGCTCAGTGGTTAAGAGCACTGACTGCTCTTGCAGAGGACCTGGGTTCAATTCCCAGCACCCATATGGCAGCTAATAACCATCTGTAACTCCCATTTCAGGGGATCCAATGCTCTCTTCTGATCTCCTTGGGCATTAAATGACATGGGTGCACCTACCTACATGCAGGCAGTACGCTTATATACATATAATAAAAATAACAGATGAAATAAAAAAATGAAACAGGTAAGCAAGGTTTATAATTCCTTCAATTTGGAGGCAATTGGAGTAGAAAAAGTGCATCCAAGGAAAATGTGGTATCTTGTTCAGCTGAGGAGACAGAGGAGGCGTTAGGAATTCTCAGGCAGGTGAGATTTGGAAGCAGACAGTAGAAATATGAGAGCAGATAAAAAATAGATCCCAAAGACCCTCAAACAATACCAGCTATTGCCACTACGTGTTTTTTTTTTTTCCTTCAGAACTGACAGTAGACCCTGTTGCTGAAGACACTACATTCCCGAGTCACAGAACAGACAAGCAGAAATCAAGCAGGTACTGACCTCAAAGTTACATCTCTACTGTCTAGCTCTCATAGTACTAGAAGGTGCTGTGCATGTTACTGACAGAGAAAGGTAATCCTCAACCTTACCCAGCTGTGACTCTTGCAAGCTACAATAATAACTGGCTTGGCAAACTATTCTCAATGGTGCAACAGCACACGATTATTGTGGGAGTAACCAAGCACCATCAAATTTGATTTAAGGCCAGCTTCACAACAGGGAGTTCATTTCTGACAGTGATCAGGACAAGAATCTGTGGTTAGACAAATCACAGGCTAAAGGGGAGAACCTAATACTATCATTCTGCTAAACTGACATATTATTTAAAATATTTTATTTATTATTTTTATTTTATGTGTATGAATGTACTGCTTGCATGTATGTAAGAGCAACTAGGTCTTACAATGCCCATGGAGATCAGAAGGGAGCAGTGAATTCCCCTGGAACTGGAGTTACAGATGGCTTTTAGCTACCACATGGATGCTGGGACCTGAACCTAGGTCCTCTGCAAGAGCAACCAGTGCTATTAACTGCTGAGCCATCTCAAACTGACTCACAATGACTAATTGTTACAAGAGTACATATTTCAACTCACCAGGTAATGTTCTTCTTGTAGCAGATGGTGATTAATATAGAGACCCACAAATGGTCAACATGTAGAGAGTAAGAGACTGTAGAGTGCTCAGCCCTAAATTGGACACCTATAGCATACATTATTCTTCCAAGACCCATGGATCATTGTGAAAGAGGCGGGCAGAAAGATTCTAAGAGCCAGAAGTGGTAGATGAATATAAGGAAACTGTTGTCTGGACACAACAGGGTAGGTGTACATATGAACCCACAGTGCTTACAACAGCATGAACAAGACCTGTACAAACCCAAACTAGACAGAGGCCCAGCATAGACAGTGGAAATGGCAGGAAGTCCCAGCCTAGCTGAGGATCTATTGGCAACTAATGGATTCTTGGAAAGAGGCTGTTTTCTTTACTGGTATGAGGCCTGGTAGGCTGACCAGATTCCAGGCCATGAACCCATACCCAGGAGCACATGGGAGACATAGAATGGAATAGATAAGCCTTTAAACAAAAAAATTTAAAATAAATAAATAATTAAAAATTTAAACTTAATAGGGCAGGAAATTGAGGGAGAGTAGTAAGGAGAGGGTGGAAGGGGGAGTAGGGTCTGAATATGACAAAAAATCATTTGAAATTCTGGAATAGCAAAAAAAAAAAACAAAA
>NW_008358342.1:132649-134557 GCF_000622305.1 Nannospalax galili | reverse complement strand
TCCATGAATTGATTAATGGATAAACAAAGCATTCTATGTCCCTACAACAGAATTATCCAACCCATAAAATGTAATAAAGTATTACACAACATGAATGGACCTTGATAAAATGTGTAAAAGGAACCAAGGAAAGATGATTACTTTTGCATGAAATGTCCCAAAATAGCCAGGTGTGGTGGCAAACTTATTTAATCCCAGTACCCAAGAGGCAGAGGCAGGTGGATCTCTGTGAATTTGAGGCCAGCCCGGTCTACACAGAGGAAACTTGTCTCAAAAGCAAATGAACAAACAACAAAGAAATGTCAAAAAACAGAGGAATCCACAGATGTAGAAGGTAGGTTAATGATGGCCACCGGCAGGAGCTATAGCAGGTGGAAGGATTAAAGCGACAGGCAAAAGATTTAAGGATTTCTCCTAGAGCTGACTGAAATTGGATAGTTTTGATCATTGTACATCTTTGTGAATGTACTAAAAAGAACACTAAATGGTTACCTCAAAGAGGTATATGAGTAATGTCTCAAGGAAGCTACCTATGATCATGGGGACTTGACTGAAGCAACGCAGGAGCACCTGAAAGGCTGTGCTATAAAGCACGCATGCTGTAAACCTCTTTTTAAAAATATTTCATTTATTGTTTTATTTTATGTGTATGTGTATATTGCCTGCGTGTAGGTAAGTGCACCCATGTTGTGCAATGCCTGTGGAGGACAGAAGAGGCTGTCAGATCCCCTGGAACTGGAGTTATGGACAGTTGTTAGCTGCCATGTATGCTGGGATTCGAACCTGGGTTTTCTGCAAGAACAGCCAGTGTTCTTAAATGCTGAGCCATTTCTCCAGCCCCTACAATTTTCATAAAATATAATTTTATGGTATTTAGATCTCCCTTAAAAAAACAAAAACAAAAACAAAAACCCAGAAATCTACAACAGAAGTCCTTTTGAACCTGAGATGAGGAAGCACAAAAGACTCCATAGGTCTGTATGGGATGTCTACCAGTGACCCACAACTAAGAAAGCATCAGTCAGTAAAAACAGGGGTAAAGAATTATAAGGCTGAAGGTATTATTAATGAAGGGCTTAAATATATTATAATATACTTAAGAAATTAGAAGGAAATATGAACATAATGGAGCGAGAAATGGTATACAACTACCTATGAGAACTCTTTTTTAAAATTTATTTTTATTTTATGTGTATGCTTGTATTGCCTGCATGTAGGTAAGTGCACCCATGTCGTGCAGTGCCCGCAGAGGACAGAAGAGGTTGTCGGATTCCCTGGAACTGGAGTTAAGGGCAGTTGTTAGCTGCTATGTGGGTGCTGGGATTCAAACCTGGGTCTTCTGCAAGAACAGCCAGTGTTCTTAACCACTGAGCCATCTCTCCAGGCCCCCATGAGAACTCTTAAAACAAAAATTGCAATGATCGAAATGAAACTTTTCTTGTACAGACATATATTAAACATAACAGTAGCAATAAAATAAAATAATGAAAATAATGAAGTATAGATAAAACTACCAAAACATAAACAGAGAAAAAGTGCTAAAACAGGGTCTGGAGAGATGGCTCAGTGGTTAAGAGCACTGACTGCTCTTGCAGAGGACCCGGGTTCGAGTCCCAGCACCCACACGGCAGTACAAACCGTCCTTAACTCCAGTTTCAGGGGAATCCAAAGCCCTCTTCTGACCTCCACGACATTGTGCGACACAGATGCACTCACATACATGAAGACAATACACTCATACTCATAAAATAAAATAATAAATAAAATATTTTTTAAAAATGCTAAAAGATAAAGAAGCATATCTTTCTATTTTTTACTGGTATATTTTTACATATTTATGGATTATAATAATTTTATACATGTGTATAATGTGTAATAAGCAAATCAGGGTATTTAGCATTTCTGTTT
>NW_008358342.1:131849-132621 GCF_000622305.1 Nannospalax galili | reverse complement strand
TTCAAAGGGAAGAATTGGGCACACCTAAGCAAAACCTAAGTCCAGCAAAGTAGCTCAAGGCTGGACATCTGGGATTCACTCTCGATCTTCTGGGCTCCAAAGGGTTCTGGCAGCTCCACGTCTCTGACTCTGCAGTCCACAGCACACTCAGCTCATCTCGCAGACCCAGGCCAGCTCCATTCTACACCTGCCGCTGTCCTTGGTGGGCGTCCCATGGTCCCAGCATCTCCAAAAAGCTGGGGTTGCCACTGAAACTGGGGCTACACCTTCACCAATGGCCTCTTCTTGCCTCTTGGGGTGCAAAGCCTCAGATTCTCTCCATGACCCCTTCGTATAATGTGTAATAAGCAAATCAGGGTATTTAGCATTTCTGTTTCAAGTATTTATTATTTCTGTATGCTGAGAAATTCCAGACTCTTCTAGTTATTTTTTATTGCATTTTACAGTTTTCTTTTCTTTTTAAAAATATTTCATTTATTGTGCATATATTACCTGCATGTATGTAACTGCACCCGTGTCATGCAATGCTCATGAAGGACAGAAGAGAGAATCAGATTCCCCTGTAACTGAAGTTAAGACAGTTGTTAGCTGCCATGCGGGTCCTGGGAATTCAACCAAGGTCCTCTGAAAGAGCAGCCAGGGCTCTTAACCACTGAGCCATCTCTTCAGTCTCACATATTGATTTCTTAACAGCCTCCAATTTTTAAAAACAAAATTTGCTGGGCATGGTGGCACATGCCTTTAATCCCAGCACTTGGGAGGCAGAGGCAGG
>NW_008358342.1:125030-129678 GCF_000622305.1 Nannospalax galili | reverse complement strand
TCGCAGTTCAACAGGGAGCCCAAGGTAGGAACTCAGGGCAGGAACCTGGAAGCAGGAACTGGAGCACAAACCATGGAGGAACGTTGCTTACTGGCTTGCTCCCCTGGCCCCTGCTCAGCCTGCTTTTTTATACAACACAGGCCCACTTGCCCAGGGGTGGCACCATCCACAGTGGGATGGGCCCTCCCACATCACTCATCAAGAAGATGCCCTTCAGACATGGCCACAGGTCAGTCCAATAGAGGCAATTTCCCGATTGAGACTCCCTCAACCCAGGTGTGTCAAGTTGACATGAAAGCTATCCAGCACAGTAGGGTTGATGATTATTTTTTTCCTTCAGGTATCATGCACCGTGCTTCCCTTATGTTCTGTGACCTGTCTAGACTTAGGTTCCTAAGCCTGATGTCAACGCCAGGTATGGGTTCCATCCTATGAAATGGACCTTAAAACCTATTAGAGAGTGGTTGGTTATGTCTATAGTATTTGTGTCACTCTTGCAGCAGTGGGCATATCTTGATAGGCTAGTTGTTATTGTAGTTCACAGGATTCATAGCTGGGTAGGGTTGATGATTATTTTTTTCCTTCAGGTATCATGCACCATACCTTCCAGTACTATGAACACTAGCCAGTGGGGAGGGGCAGAGGAGGCTCTGAATGAGCACTAGCTTGATCTCTCCGTTTGCTCTTCAGGTCATGTATGTAACATCTTCAGCAGTAGGGTCTTACTTTCTAGTTCTGGTGAGTAACCAAGAGCAGAGGCAATGACAAGTACTGTTGGAGGGCCTCTGGTACCCCTGGTCAACAACTTCAAGAGAGGAAGTCCATTCCTAACACTGACAGGCTTTTTTCTTGTTAGCCAATGATGTCCAGGAGGGTCAATGGCCCCTTGCTATAGGAGAACTCTTTCAATCTCTTTTTATAACGTAAATGTATATTCTTAATGAAGTTTCTATAATGGTAGGTTTCCATTTGGCTTTTCCTAAAGGCCTTTAGTGTACTTATCCTTCCCAAAACTCCTTCCTCTGCCCTGCCCTCCCATTCCCCACCCAATTTAACCCATTAATCCTTCCTACTGCGATGTGCAGTTATTTTGAAGAATAACGTAGGTTATAAAATACCACCATATGCACAAACCTACTGTTATGGTTATCTCAGTGCCCTAGAAACTATACATAGCATCCCTAAGATATCTTCCCAACCTCTCATTCATAGAGAATGTGCCCTGAAAGCTCCTGTGTTCAAGGCTTGGTCTACCCTGTAGTGTACCCATTCACTGAGCAGTGATGGAATCATTAACATTTTAACCTAATCAATTAGGTTTCCTAATTTGAAGGCATTATTAAGATGGGCCTGGTTGTCAGAAGCAGGTCATTGGGAAGCAGCCTTTGAAGGGCAGCTCGAGCTTGGCTCCTTCTGTCTTCTGTCTCTGCTTCTTGGTTGCCATGAGATGAACAGCCATCTCTTCCCCTCACTGCTACAGTCATGATAGTCTGCTTCACCTAACACAGAATCCATAGTGACAGATGCAGCCAACTTTGACTGCTATCTCTGCAACTGTAAGCCAAATAAACCATCCCACCTTCAAATTGTGTGTTTAATTGACTTGCCATAATGATGAAAAATTAACACATATTTTCAAAATATTGACAAACACATATGATTTGTAGGAAAATATCAAGCCATTGTATGGAAGTAAATTGTTAAAAGGAAAATAAAGGGTGGGCAGAAAAGATTTATAGGAATAATAGGCATTTTTTCTAAATTTGATAAAGTTATATGAAATTATATAGCTAAGAAGATCAATGAAATTCACTTAGTATAAATACAAGAAAAATTTTTACTGGGTGCATCATAATAAGATTATCAAAAATAGTTACAAAGATAATTTTTTTAAATATTAAAAAAGGCTAAGCAAGGGATTATAGAACAGTAACAAATTATTGCTACAATGAAGAATAAAACACACTTCTAGATCTAAGTACTAGTATCAAGAAAATATTCTCGTATCTTTCAATATTTTTCCAAAGTGGAAAAAAGGCAGTTTAAGTCATTGCCACATGTGATTGCATTTTATTTTATTTTTTAGTTTTCTGAGACAGTCTCCTTGTAGCCCCAGCTTGCCTAGCACTCACTGTGTAAACAAGGCTGGCCTCAATCTCACAGAGACCAATCTGCCTCTGCCTCCCTTATGCTGCGATTAAAGGCATGTGCCACCACACTGGGCACCACGTGTGATTTTTGATATCAATTCAGAGCAATATGAAAATAAGAACAGGAGAAAGTAAACACCTGAGTGAATGGGGAACAATTTCTATTTTCTCATTTACTAATTAAAAATTATTAAACTTAAATGAATAGTAATGAATTATGTTACATTAAAGTAATGTATATTATATATTATACAGATATATGCAAATATACATAGAAATAATTACAAAAAGTCAGGAATGGGAAAGTTTGCTGCTGTAAGTTTCTTACAATTTATAGAAGTGGCACGATACTGTACGTCAAGAATACATAATATAAATTCAAGAGAAACCGCTAAATAAAAAGTTAGTGATGCAGTTAATGAGTCAATAGCGGAGATAACATGCTAAATATAGTCACGTAACACAAGCAAAGTGAGGAAAAGTGGAAATAAGGAGCAAGGAACAGATGGGTAAATAGAAAAATAGCAATATGGGAAATTTAAAAACGGAATGAGCACACCAATTAAAAAGAAGAGATTGACAGACTGTATAAAATGATAGGCCATGCTAAGTACTGTCTAAAAAGTATCATATATATTTATATGTGGATAGGTCAAAAGCAGAAGTATAGAAGAAGATACAATATGCAAATAGTCGGCCAAGAGGGATGTCTTGGTATCAGATAAACAAACTGCAGGACATCTTATCTGAATCTTAATGGGGCATTTTATACGGATTAATTTTATGTGTCAAGTTGACTTGACACATATATATCCAGGTAGTTGGCAAACATTACTTCTGGGGATGTTTGTGAAAATGACTTGAAAAAGACTAGCATTCGAATCATCAGTCTGACAATGAACCCCTACTAATGTGGGCAGGAACCTGTCAATCTGTCCAGAGCCCAAACTGAGAACAAAGATGGACTAAGGGAAAATGCTTAGAGTCTTCTAGGGAAGGTACATCCATCTTCTGTCTTCTGATGTCAGAGCCTGTATCTTCAAAATTCAGGAATTCAGTGACCCTCTAATTTGCAGGTAAATGGTCCGAGATTGAGAATCCTGCTACTGGGTGCTCTGGCTCTCCGCCCTTTGTCCTCACACCAGCTTTCCTGATTCTCTACATGGCAGACAGTATATTGCAGATTTCTCAGCCCTCCAAGTTTTGTGGGCAAATCCTATAATAAATCCCTTTTACATGACTCTATATGTCCCATTGGCTCTGTTTGTCAGGAAACCCTGAATGAGCACTGATCAAAAGGTATAAATATACACCAGAAAGACATAAATATTTAAATGTATATTAGCCCTATAAGACAGCTTTAAAACACACAAATCAAAACTGAACAAGAAAGAAAATGAGAAATAATCCATCCACAATTACAGTCAGAAGTTTCAATATTCTCTCAGTAACAGAGAAGAAACAGAATAAAAATCAGCAATTATGCAGCTTTGCAAACAGCACCCTCACCCAATTTCCACTTAATTGACATTGACAAACAACATCCAACATCTAAAAAAATACAGATCCTTTTTAAGTGAATGTGGATTATTTACCAAGAGTGATCATATCCTGGGCTAAATGAACTTAAAAAGGCTGAAATTCTGCAGAGAATGCATTCTGGCCCTAACAAATTAAATTAGAAATTAATAACAAACATAGGACTGGAAGGCTCCATAAACATTAGAAATTAAATGGCATATCTTAAAATAATTCATGGCTTCAAGATGCAAGAAGCAGAATCAAACAATATTTTTAATTGAATAACAATGACAAAATATGTCAAAATCAATACATTGCAGATAGGATAGCAATTACAGCGAAGTTCATAGCTTTAAATTCTTGCATTAAAAATTATGACAGGGTTTTAATTAATGTTCCACGTTTCTACTTTTAGACCCAGAAAAAGGACTAAATAAACTAAAATGAGGAAATTACAGAGAATAAAACAACTGTGAGTAGGCACTTTGGAAAAGAGAAATACAGCAGATAGATCTCTAGTTGGATGAATGAACAGTCAGAAAGAAAGAAAGCCAAACTGACACTATCAGGAATGAAAGAAGTTTCATTATAGATCTTACATACTTTCAAATGAAAATAGAAGCTAGGAGGATGACTCACTGAGCAATAGTGCTTGCTCGCAAGCATGAGGAAATGAGTTTGAATCCCTAGCACCCAAGTAAAAAGCAGGCAAGGGACCCCAGTCAGACTGGCTAAGATCAAGAGAACAAATGATACCAAATGTTGGAGAGGATGTGGGGAAAGGGGAACACTCATCCACTGTTGGTGGGGCTGCAAACTTGTTCAATCCCTATGGAAAAAAGTGTGGAGAACTCTTAAAAAACTACAAATGAACCTACCATTTGACCCAGTTATACCACTCCTTGGCATACACCCAAAGAACTCATCCTATTGCAGAGACACTTGTACATCCATGTTTGTTGCTGCTCTTTTCACAA
>NW_008358342.1:100376-124746 GCF_000622305.1 Nannospalax galili | reverse complement strand
CAAGGGTAAGGAACCAGGGAGGTAAACGTAAAGAAAGAATCTGAAAGAGAACTGTAGGAAACAGGCCTTAATAAGGGAGATATGGATAAAAATTGGGTTAGTTTAAGGGAGGGGGGAGGGAAGGGTATTCAAGGAACCTAGGGGATCAAGGGAAAGAAGGAGCTCAAGAGAGGTAGGACCATAGGAGATGGGTACTATTAGGGGAGAAAGGGGGAAAAATGGGGGCACCTTAAGTGGGAAAATCATGATGGAGGGGTGAAGCAATGCAAGAGATAAATAATGCCTACCTAGTTTTAAAAACCAGAGGGAACCATATTACTCCAACAACCTACTGACAAATTATACATAGCAGATCAAGAAATATATGTCTAGGTAAGGTTTATCTGAGAACAACTGGTCTTTGTCTAATATTTATCTCCATGACACACAGTAATTAAAAGTACCAGACTGGTAGAACTAACTTTCTTGGATGTCTAACAGACATACTTTGAGTCCTAATCCCAGTATTGGGGGACACAGACAGGCTATGGAGCTTGCTGGCCAGCTAACCTAACCACAAATGGCAAGGTTCAGGCTCACGAGATACACTGTTCAAGACCATTCAGTAACACACCTGAAGTCCTGCTCTTTCCTCAGCATGCACTCACACAAGCGTGTGTACTCTCATGCATGTACCACACACATGCAGAAATTGTCTTAAGAAAGGAAAATAAGGGCTGTGAAAATGGCCCTTAATTACAGGACATTTTGAGAGATGCTTATAGTGCCCTGGAACTAGTCGACCTAGGGGGGCAAGGAGCAAAAACTGTCCTTTACGTCCCTCTGATCAAATTATTATAGGGAACAATGCCCAACATCTTATATGCAGACAATGTACTCTGACACTGAGCAGGAGAAAAAAAGGGGTAACCTTGAGCCAGGCAAGGATTCCTTAGGACATCTTATATGATCAGTGAGGGAAGACTCCGTGTTCCATAAAAATTAAATCATGAATTCTAAAAGACACTTAAAAATACAGAGATCAACCAGAAAAATATTTGCAAATTATGCTTGATAAAAGTTACATCTGTAAAATATATAAAAACTCTCAAAACATGGTTATAGGAAGAAAAACAACTCCAATAACAAAAAATACACGAGCAGATTTTTCACCATAGAAGATACACAAGGAGATAAAACTCAAAGCAGGCACGAGTCTCCATGACAGAATAGTAGTAAATGGAGGCAAGCAAATAGGAACATAAAAAGGTGTTCAGGGTAGCAGTAGTCTACCTTAAAATCTCCTCCCTTTTAGTGTGCTGCATATACAGTATTTTACCCTGTTAGAATAAGGGTTGCACCAGAAAGCACAGCATACATCTATTAACTGAAACACAATTTATATTAGATGCCAAAATACTTAACTGCAACCTTAAGAACTTAATCACATTGACTCTATCTTTTCCTTCTGCCATTTACATTCCTTATATTCTATATTTTAAACTGCATAGTGTGACTATTATTATTTTTACCAACATGTGATACTTTTATTGTTGTTCATTTATTTCTATAATTTTAGCTAAATGTCTGTTTGCGATGAATCACCCCAAGTTGTATTTATTGAAATGTACTGATTTTGACTTTATGGAATTTTTTCTTGTAGAATTCTAGATTCGTAGCTAGTTTCTATTTTTTAAAGTCGCCACCCTGAACTTCTGTAATCCCAGCACTCCTGTGGTGAGAAGGTGGGGTGGAGATGGGACAAGCACCCGGATGCTCACTGGTCAGCTAGCCTGGAGTACTCAGAAGCAGCAGAAACAAGAGAGACCCTGTCTGACCATGGTGTAAGGCAAGAACCAATTCCTGAAAGTTGTCCTCTGACCTTCACACAATGTGGCGTGAGCACACTTGTACACGCAAATGTATGTACACATACACAGATACAAAATTAAAACAGAGCTGCTACTCCATCTTCTTCAGGGTTCCCAAATTTTGTTGAAAATTCAAGTTCATTCACAATTCAGAATGATAGGTTTCCTGTGGCTTTTAGTAGTAGTCCTACCATGACTTACCTAGGTATGCATATCTTTCATTAACATTCATCTTTTTGGCGCTGGAGATTGAACCCAGGGCTATGTGCCTGCTCTTCAAAGCACTGTATCACTGAACTACTTTCTGAGCTCTCTTCGAATTTTGTCTTGATTGGGGTTAATAACATTGCTTGAATTTGTAGCTTAATGACTTTCATAAATTTTAGAACAAACTCAGTATCTCTTTAAATATTGATACAGCTCATTAGTTCTCACTTGTACTCTTAGACCTCAATTCAAAACATGTTAGCCCTTTTAACTAGGTCTCATGGATCATTTAGGCTCTTTTCTTATTTCCTACAGTTTTTACTTAGTGCTTCAACCTGAATATTTATTGACCTAGCTGACGTGTAATCTCTATTGAATTCTGAATTGAATTTTCCAGTGTTTTTATTCTCTTGAGGTTTTCATCTCTGGCTATGACATGACCGTGGAATGTGTCTGGGCTTTCTTTTGTCCCCACACATCTTTCCTATTTGAGTTTGTTTCTATATCACCTGTGCCTGCTGGTTCTAGAAGGACAAGTTTGGCTAGAGTCTACAGAACTGCACTGCCCCTTCTCTTGTCATTTGTGTTCCTCTAGAAAAGAGCTGTTATGTTGCTTGTTTGGAGTAAGTAGTTATTATTTGCATATCAGACGCTTCTCTTTGAACTTCAGAACACATCACTGATCTAGCTGTCTGCTGACTTAAATCAAGACAATCATAACTGATTTCAGTGCCCCCACAATGCAGGGCCTTGCCTTTCCTCCAACATCCAAGGAAGTTATTCACTTAGATAATTCAGCCTGGATGAATTCTGATCAAGAGGGTGCCACCCTGTGTCAGAGAGAAAGATGTCAGTACTGGCCACCACCCTAAGCTCCAACTGTACTTCCCCATTCACGGTTTTCTTTTCTGTGGTTTCAACTAGTCAGTTGAGTGTGTTCCAAAATTATTAAATGAAAGATTCTAGAACTAACAATTTATAATTTTAAAATAACTTTTATCATAGCATATTATTAGAATGGTCTCTTTTGCTATTAGTTTTTGTTGCTAATCTTTTACTATGACTAATTTATAAATCAAAATTCCAAGTTATATAAGAACAGCAAAAAACTAGGACATATAGAGTATGGTATTTTCATAGGTTCAGGTACCTACCTAGGGGCTTGGAATGCAGCTGGAAGTCCCTGAGGATGGAAGTCTAGAGAAGAGAAGACAGGGGAGAGGACTCAGCTCACCTAATCAGTAACTTCACAGTCCTCTGTTTTTACTTTAACCTTGACTGCTGCAGTCCCCTTTGGTGGTTTTGCGTCATTCCAAATGTAATGATTAGAGGACTCTCAGGGCTTGGGCCTGGACCTACTCTTTTTCATTTCTACTCTTTTTTCTTAATGGTCATTCAAGCCCATAACATGATGCACTATTTAGAACTCCAATTCTGTTTTTTTTGTTTGTTTGTTTTACAGTACTCCAGACTCAAATGTCTACTGCCTATTTAATATCATCTCAATGATGAATGATATACAACTCAGGGCTAATCTAGCTAAACAGAACTTTGATACTCTGCAACAGAGGTCTTGGAAATACCTATTTCACTGTAATAATTCAATAGCTATTGATGCATCATTTTGTACATAGTTTATCATGGTAGTTTTAGATGCCAGACACTTTGTCATATTTACATTTTGACTTCATCCTTTCCCACTAGAACTAAGTTCCATTGGAAAAGAAGGATGATTGTCTTGTTACTATGCAATCGATGTTTATAACTTGGTTCAGCTCGAAGTATCAAATAATGAGTGACTGTTTATAGACTATCAGAAGGCACTCACATTAGAACAGAGGAATATAAGAGAGCTGGACTGTGGCTCTTTTACTTACATGGCTTCTGATTGGGTGGGGAATGGGCATTGGTGGTGGATTGGGAGGCAGTTTCATGCTCTTCCACTCCCTCTGTAAGCCTTTATCAACTTCATCACAGGGCCATCTCTCATATCGTTATCATTGCCACTGCATTCAGATTTTTATAATTCATTAGCAATACTACTAGTTGTTCCCCAATCCACTCTCTTACCTCCATCATCTCTTCTGCCATGCTAATTCAAACACCTATTTGCCCATCACCAACAAAACACCCAATCCTCTTACTGGTACTCTGCTTCCTAATTTCATTCCCCTATAACTCATTTTTTCCATACAGCAACTGTGTTTTTGTAAAATAAAACCTTGTATGTCCATGGCCTGCAAAGGTCTCCAAAGGTCTTCTCTTTACGTGGAATAAAACCGAGGTCTTCATTCTGGCCTGTGCATGGTCTGGCCTCTGAATTCTCTTATGACTCTGGCTTTATGATTCTTCCTCTCACCAACTACATTGCCCTGTTTTCTTTTACAGTAACATAGCAAGTTCATTGATTCTAAGGTCCCTTTCCTTGCTATTTCCTCTGTTTGGAAGATTCTCCCCTACTTTACATATGGCTGATGACATTCAGTCTTTCGGGTCCCTATTTTCCCAGACCATCCTATCTAACAGCCACCAGCCACCCAATCTTTATTACACTGTTTGTATAATTTTCTTCACTTTTCTTTTGGGGAGGGGTTGCTCATATAGAACCCAGGACCTTACATATCCTAGGCAAGTATACTACTGTGCTGAGTTGCATAACCAACTAGATTTTCTTCAAATTCTTATAGCTAAAAGAAATTATTTATTTTTTGGTTTGTATAGATGTGGTTTATTTTTAAATTTAAGTTTTTAACACATCAAATACTTTAATAGATAAACTAGAAAACATGCAAGAACAAAGGAACAACGCAAGCAGAAAGATGTTTTTCTCTCTTTAATTTTCTATGGATCTCGGTGAGGTCGGAGGTTCTCCACAAATCATGTCCAGTCTGCTAAGTCTGCTAACTAGGCTCTTCATTTGCTCTATAGTGGGTGTTTATTTGATCTTGTTTTTCCCTTACAGCTAGCATGTCTCTTGGATCCTTTGATTGTTTTTCAAAACTATTTTTAATTGCTGTACCATTTTCCCAGTATCTAAAACAACATATGATACATAGTAGATCCTTATTACCTCTGTGGAATATGTTAAGTGCATGACAATGGGAAGGAGATAACTTCAATCTCCTATTTGTTTGGAATAAATCCTAGTTTATTTATTTGAAAGGAAATAAACAAGTTTAAAACCCGTGCTTCCCCCTTGTCTACATTCTTTTTTTCTATAGGACTTTTATGAATTTGTTATAACAATAGTGATTAACGTCTTTTGATTTCTTATTGGAACCAGAAAATTGCTTGAATATCTGATTTATTGATCCAGTTAACTCTCTGAATTAGATCGTCTCATAGTCCAGACTTTATACGTGAGATACACGAGCTGTAAAATGTTTCTATAACTTTCCCAAGACCACAAAGCTAACCTGCATTTCATTTTACTATCTCAAGTAAACCTCAGAAATCAATCGCCCATGATAAGGAAGGTGCTGTGTGGCTATAACTGTTCTGAGAAAACCTTTTGGTAATCATTGATGATAGCAGAGAGATAACATGGGGTAGGAGTGAGCACCAACTTTTTACAAGGTGACTAGATAAAATATTGGTGGCAAACCCTGAACTAAAATCATTTAACAACATTCCTCGAAGGAGGGATGCTTCAGTTTTAGTGGTTTTTGATGATGCTAACCCTTCACGGCATCCACCAATCTACGTGCAAGGTGAAATATCACTAATCATAACATTCAGGAGATATTTTCTAAAATCAGTAATGCTTAGTGATATTTCACCTCGCCCATAGATTGGTGGATGCTATGGAGGGTTAGCATTGTCAAAGGCCACTAAATCTCAAGCAATTGAAGTATTCAGTAACTTTGTGAGCAATCCTATGAAACAGTTCATTTGATTCTATATCAGATCTACAGATCAAGTAACTTCGCTCAAGGTCACCTGTGGTAGACACAAGTAAAACTGGACAGTTTAAATTGGGAGCTTATCCATGGTAGCTTACAAGGAACCCACAATGTCTGCCAAAATCATACCTGTGCATCTAAGGAGAATTGTAACATCCAAAGCTACAGGATGACTGGTCTGAAAGAGTCTGATTAGAAGCAATCAAGGCAAAGTGACACCTGACACCATGATCCAAGGGAAACATCCCCATGAGAGCAAGCTGTTAGATTTGGCAGAATGAGAACTTTTCCTTGAATCTGGAAAATAGGATCCATATCACTATACACACATGTATGTGTGTGCATGTATGTATGTGTGTACACATATATCCATGTTTTTCCAGGTTCTTTGCCCTCCGACACTGATAGTTCATAGTGCAGTAGCTGTCAGCATTTATCTTAAATGTTTCAGGGGTCATGATGATGTGCACTGTTGATACAGCTACTGGGGAGGCTGAGGCAGAACAATCAGGAATTTGAGGCCTCTGGGTAACACAAACCGAAAAAAATGGAAGGGAAAAAAACACCAACAGCAGCCTGCAAATTGAGAGTGAGTTGCTGCAGCAAAAAGGCTTGGAGGCTGGCAAATTCCTGTTCTCTTCTACCTTGTGATCCTGTGCCATTGGGGATTTTATTTCCAGTTTATTGTGATGGACTTTTGGTGCTGAGAATTGAAGAGAGAGAGAGAGAGAGAGAGAGAGAGAGAGAGAGAGAGAGAGAACTGCCACATGCATACACATGTTGGGTGAAAGAGGGGCCATTGTGGACTGTGGGGAAATGTTCAGATGCCATCTGCAGAATGCAAATGGCACTTAGAGCCACCAGTACCTTTGGAGTGGTGTGAGGAAGGATGAGTCAGGCTGGGAACAGCATCTCCTGACTGCCCACTCACAGGCACATCGCCAAGTTTTATTTTATTCTTTAGATTCTAGTCTTCAGATTCATATGAAAGGATGATGTTTCTGAGACTGTTGGTGAGATGCTTTTTATAAGAATTAGGGTGATTATCAAAAAAAACTTCACTCTCCTGAGGGCAGGCGCTCTAGTTTATTCAACGTTATACCTCAGTATATAATTTGCTGCCTGGGAGAGAGTGAAGACCTAATAAATATTTGTGAGTGAATGAGTGAAGAAAAATGATTTATATTTATTGGATCAGATTCTGTCTTAGAATCACTGCCCTCCTGGATCACCGAGGTGCTGGCAACTCAAATGGGGCCATGGAATATTTTAGACCTAAAGTTCTTTGATGTATTAGCAAACCCACTCCCTGGTATATTTTTAGGGGTGCATGAAGACATAATTCAATCAGTAAGCATTTATTTAAACACTGAGAGGAAATTGTGGGTAGTTCATGGAACAAGGCAAATTGTTATCCTCATAGGGTCTACGTTCTTATAGGTTAAGCAACAAAATAAATGACAGTATAATATGGCTAGTGGTGATAGGTGTTATGGAAACACAGGAAAACTAGAAATAGCATAGAAGACGAGCACTAAGTAGTGTAGATGCAGCAATCAGTCTTCCCTGGGAAAAGTCTGTCCAGAGCCTAGAAACAATTTAAAGGGGATCTTAGGGGCCTTACCTCTATTAATCAAACTTTTCAAGGATTTCAAAGGTGAAGAAATCATAAAGCTTTTGGAAAGCTACTTTCTACTTTTTGCTTGTTTTAGAAATCTGTTGAATGCATGGCAAATGAATAAAAGGATCGAGAAAATTGAAATTCTAGAGGAAACAGCTGAGGGATTCGAGGAGGTGACATGCTTTAGACACTTTAGTTCATTTTATCCATTTATTCCACCAATTCCCTTGCATTGGGAATATTTTTATCACTTTTTGATAAATAAGGCACAGAAAGGTCCAGTAAGCTGCTTAAAGTCACTCAGCTAGAGAAGGAAACTACAGAAGTGAATCTAAATAACTTCGACAGAACTGGACCCTTAGGGAGTTAAATCAGCTGTGGCTGGAATCGAGAACCCAGGTTTTAAACAACTAAGGTACACTGCTTCTTTCACTAGTGCAATGATGTATGAGGACTTACCTATTTGAAGGGGTTTTTAATTTTTAAAAGCAAAAATATAAACTCCACAACAAAACAGTAAGGGGTTCCACACAACCTATTTCCTAAACACACTGGCTTTAACCCAGCCAACAAGGCTTTGTGCTCGCAGGCCTTTTAGCCTGAACTCACTTCTCTAAGCACTTCATGTGGTTGGTTCATTCTCCCCATGAGGTTTGGCTCAGGTGAACCTCTTCACAAAGGGTTCCTTGTCTGCCCCAGTCACAGTGGCTCACTAACTCTTTGCCACTCTCCCCTCTTCCTCCTGTTTCACTGTTCTTTATAGCCCTTACGCAGATTTAGACATTCCTGGTGACTGATGCTCCCTGTTGTCTGTTCCCTCTGTGGAATCACCATGAGCTCAGAGGCAATGGCTGCTTGTTCATTGAAATTTCTCAAACCTCACCTCTTCCTGGCACATTACAGAGACTTCAAAAACCTTTGACAGCAGAAAAACAAATGTGATCACATAGTAGCATGACTATCATTGGGGTAACCAACCACTCTTTGACTGGATTTGAGGCCTGCTCCATAGAAAGGATCCATGTACTAGAAAGCTTGTCAAAGACCCCCACTCAGGGAGGTCATAGACCCTAGGGGAAACACACTACTATGCTTAGCTAAATGGATAGAGTGTCAAATTGCTCGTAGATATCTATCTACATTTTTACCCATAGATAGGTACTACTCTCAGACTTAATCAGAGAAGCCTCTGCTTGCAGGGAATACAGAGAATCATGGTTGCCCAAGATGCTAAGATTGAGAGAAGCCCGAGGGGTCAGTCCTAAACAAGACATTTATGCTACTTCCCCCAAGACTCAGGGAACATTGCAGAAAATGAAGTGGAAAGAATTATAAGACCCTGAAGACAGGGAGAAGGGCTAAGACAGCCATCTGTAGGCATGGCACAGATATTGCAATCACAAACTCATAGCACCTACAGTTATGGTACCTCGACTGCACAGGGATTGGTTTTTATCAACAATCAGTTATGGATAGGAGGGACTCATGGAGCCTTACTTCTTACTGACCAACTATTGTCTAATGATATGTTCTAGGAGAGAGGAAGTCATTGTCTTCAGTTGTTTATCCATTGCTGAACCCACCAGGCACCAAGGAATAGTTCCAAATTCATGGTTACCCAGAGAGCCCTGGTAAAACTCAGTGGGTCACAAAACCAAATAAAAAGTCATAGATATAGGAAAGAGATTTCTAGGGAAGAAGGGGGGTGACAGGAGTAGGAAAGGTATAAGAGACAGTGAGGGGAGAGTAATCAGAATGCACTATATGCATAGATGTAATTGTCACAGAATAAAATTAAGAAGAAAGGAAACAAATATGGATAAAAGGGAGCCATTACATACTGTTAGTAGTGATGTAAACTAGTCTAATCACTGTGGTAATCAGGAAGGTTTTCAAAAACGTCTCTAGACCTGCCATGTAATCATTCTTAGGTGTTTACCCAAAGGATTCCAATTAAACATATCACAGAGGTACCTGCACATCAATATTTATTACAGCACTTTTTACAATAGCTGAGTTATAGAACCATCCATGTAGCCATCAATAGAGGAATAAAGAAAATATGGATTATATGCACAATGTAATTTTTTCAGCCATAAATAAGAATGAAGTTATGTCGTTTGTAAGCAAATGAATGCAACTTGTGATAATCATATTAAGCGCATTAAATCAGTTTCAGAAAGACAAATATTGCATATTTTCTCTCTATATATTTGCATATTTGTAGCTTCTATATTTTATGTAGATACATAAAACAAGGTATGTATATATAACATGAAAGTAAAAGCAAAACTATTTAGAGAAAAGGGACTAATGGGAAAGGCTGAAAAGGGGAGCGTGACAGAGACAGAGAAAATAAGCTCAATACACATTATATACTGGCATGAATATAGCTTTATGAAACTCAGTATAATGAAATAAAACAATTCAAAGGAATCAACTGAATTAACACCATCCCTGGGGTTAGAGTCTGCAGATTGCTGGGACCTTCACTTCCCCCAAAGTATCTTACCCTGGGCAGCATTTACCCACCATTCTGTACTGAATGACAGCATCAGATAGAACAAGCAACATCTACGACTGAGGCCTGAGAAATCTTTGGTAATAGGCACCCAAATGAACCATTCTACTCAGAGGGTCACAAAGGGAGCACTATGAAGCCTGTTTTCAGGGGGACAAATTTTCAGGATATATCTGTACTTAAGTACATGCAAGGTCACCATTTTAATAATATCTGCATCTTTTTGCTTATGATTTCTTTTCTTTTTTTTGTGTGTTCATATGTGTGCAGGTACACATGCATGTGGAGACCAGAGATCAAAGGTCAACCTTGGGCATCATACTGAGGGAGCTATCCACCCTTTTTTTTTTTTGACATGGTCTCTCACCAAGACCTGGGGCTTATGGATACAGTTGGGCTGGCTGGACAGGGAGCTCCAGGGATCCTCCTGTCTTTACCTTCCCAGTACTGGCTAGGAGCATGTGCTCCCATACCCATCTTTTTGCATGGACACTGGGGCTCAAACTCAGGATCTCATGCTTGTGCAGCACAAAATTCACCAACAAAGCTATGTCCCCAGCCTCATCACTTGTTGTCTTTTAGCTCTCATTTTAATTTGGGGCTAATGCTTGTCCTTCGCTTGTCTCTCCCTGAAAGAATAGAGTGAGAAAGAGCAAAAATTCATTTGTCGTCTACCATACTCTAGAATCACTGTATAGAGACATGCATAAGAAATATATTAAGAAATGAACTAAGAAATAGACTGGCACTAAATTCTACCTGTGAACAAGAGCAGGCGGGAGAGTAGAACGGAGCAGGAACAGGTGCCTGTTGAGCCTGGGGCAGGCCCCAGGACGATTCCAGACAGTTTTACCTTCCTTCTCTCATTTGTTTATCTTGTTAAGTTACAAGCTTTAAGTCTAAATTTTTAAAAATATTTTATTTACTATTTTTATTTTATGTGTATATCACCTGTGTGTGTGTGTGTGTGTGTGTGTGTGTGTGTGTGTGTGTGAAAAGTGCCTGTGGAGGTCAGAAGAGGGCATTGGATCCCCTGGAATTGGAGTTACAGATGGTTGTTAGCCACCATGTGGGTGCCAGGACTCAAACCTGGGTCTTCTGCAAGAGCAGCCTGTTCTATTAACTGCTGAGCCATCTTTCTAGCCCTGAAAGTCTCATTTTTAAACAGCTAAAATGTATTGAGAGCAGAAGTCAACTTTCTTCCTCTGTTGTAAAATGAGGTCATGCTGTGCAAGTGGTTCTTTGATTAAAAGTGGACTATCACTGGAGCCTCTGGCATTCAACTATTCACTGAAGTCTGTGCAACAACCTGGTAGTGCTGTGTTGAATAAACAATTTTGTGTGATGCCCTAGGCCTATCTGAGAATCAATAGAGAATTGTAACAAAGATCTTGGCTCCCATCTTCGCCTATAGGATCATTTCCATTTATCATTTTAGCTCGAATTTATCTGAATAAGAGTCAAAAAAGAAAACCAAAAACAACAATTTCTAAACAGAAGACTAAATATGACCAAAATAAATGTATTTGGAAAATACCTGTTATCAACAGGTACAGCAGGCTCAGCCTAGGTCAATTATACATGAAAAAAATGCAGGTTGGCACAGTGTTATGCTGGAGACTGGAACAGGAGAACCTGCAGGAGAACCAGTTTAGATAATATCTGACTGTCCCAAATCCCCAGACCCAGCTCTCTGCAGGCTGGCCCACAGCTTAGTGAGTGTAAGGGGTTCCACATAAGGAAGCTTTAAATACATACTCAGGTGTTGAATTACCTTAGTAGGTGCCCAGTGTGAGGATGATAGCACTTAAGAGAACATTCTGGAAGGCTTAATAAAAGATAATAGTCTTTTCAGCTTATTCTCTATGTGTAAACAAGACCAATTTCAAAGAAAAATGATCTTCCTTTGCAAACTGTAAAATAATAGTGCCATTATACAAACTTTGCTCAGCTATTTAAAAGTAGCTGGAAACTAAAGCTGATTCTCTCCTGAGAGCTTGTCAAGATGCATACCAACAGTGAGAAAGGAAGCATTCTTTACAGTACATCCTTGAGAAGCTTTCTCTCCTGGTAGAGTTTCCTGAAATCACAGCATCTCTGTAAGATAGCGACAGGATTGTGAGGAACCGTCAAACTGCTCTCCATGGGGGTGCAGTGCAGAACCAGGGAAGAGAACTCAGAGGGCTGGGTCAGAGAACCAGCATCTTACAAGGATGAGCTGTATTGTTTGAGAAGCTCCATCTATCTCTCAGAAAGACTGGTGGGGGATGGACTCTGTGCTCCCTTCCAGCCCTGGCTGGCTGGTGTGTTGAGAATTTCCTGGCACAAATGTAATCATCTCCTCTATCAAGGCCATGGCAGTTTCACAGGAAATGCTCTGTGGATAGGCAAGGTAGGATTAATGATGTTCTTTGGCTTCTGGGTTCAAAATTGAGGTTCTTCTTTCAGCAGGTTCTTAGTGTACTATCTCCAACCAAGACACAGAAGAGCATGTCTGTCTGTGAATATCATGGCCCACCCTCTTTTCTCCACTGTGCCCAACCCTGGTGCTAGCTCTGAAGTCTCCCTACTTTAGACTAGACATCCCTGCACCTATAAATAAATTTTCTTTGCCAAACTAGGCAAAAGTATTTCTTCATTGAAAAGCTCTGGGGTCCTTTTTTAAATGCAAGTTCTTGGGTTTGACTCAGGATCTACAAATTTAGAATTTTAATTGGGAAATGGAGGGTGAGATGGGCTTTTAAATCAAGCACTGTTGATAATTCTTACATATGCTAGGTAATGTTTGGAAACTGTCATCCTAGAAGGGGTAGTGTGGTGGTTTGAGTGAGAATGTTCCCCATGGGCTCCAAGTATTTGAACACTTTGTCTCCAGTTGGTGGTGCTGTTTTGGGAGGCTTAGGCAGTGAGGCCTTCATGAAGGAAGCACATCACTGGGGATGGACATTAAGAGTTCATAGTTTTGCCCCATTTCCAGTTTGTCTCTGCTTCCTGTACACGCTTGAAGATGTGAATGCTCATCTTTCTGCTCCAACTACCTCCTGCCGTGCCTCCCTGCCACGATGGAGTCATCCCTCTAGAGCCATAAGCCAAATCAACTCTTCCTCCTGTAAGTTGGCTTGATCATCACACAACAACAGAAAAGTAACTAATACAGAAGGCAGGAACTTGTAATTTTATTTGCCTGTTACAGTTAGTAATCGTAATTATTATTTCATTTATTCAACACATGTACCATGTTATGATCTACTTGCAGTGATGAGCAAAAGCATGAAGTATGTTCTCATGGGGTATGTGATCTAGGGACAGGAAGTGAACAGTAAGTAGTATGTTAATCTATGAAGTGAAAAAAGGACAAGTAATAGAGAAGCTCCTCCAGATTATGTAGATAAGAAGGTTGAGGTGTGGGATGACTTTTGTGTAAAGAGAGGAATGAAGGAAAGAATCGTGTGGCAGAGGAAGTGGATTCCATGCAGAGAAGCGGGGACAAAGGCCTTGAGCAAGGAAGGTTCTCAGCTGTACTGTCAGAACAGCCCGGGATCATTGCAACTGGAGCCCACACATGAGGACAGGGTGTCAGGAGTGCAGGACATCTAGGGCTTCATAGGCCGTGGATGGACAGCACATTTTTTTCCTGAATAAATGGCAAGTCATTGACAGAAATGTAGTTGAGACAGACATGATTTTAATGGCTACTACTCTACAGCTTGTTTATTTCTAGATTACAGAAAGTTATAAAGAGTAGAGTAGTGGGAATGGATTAACAACTTGTACTGATGTTCTGAGCTCTCATGTTTTTTTGAGACATAGTCTATATAGCCCAGGCTAGATTGTAACTCACAATCCTCCTGCGTCAGCTTCTGGAGTGCTGGAATTACAGGCATGTACCTCTATGCTCGGTAACTTTATTCTGATTCTAATATGAATCCCTGTCCCTAGCCAAACTTTTGAGGGCAGCCTAAAATAAGCATATTACTTGAGAATTGGAACAAAGAGTGAGAAAACTGCTATGGAAAAGTCTTACTGACTGAAGTATGTTCCTTTTCACTTCAGAAGAAGAAGAAGCTGTAAAAGGGAATGTGATTCACTGTGTTGGAAGATTGGGTCTTTGAGGAGGTAATGAAGGCTAACTGTGGTGGTCATCTAGCGGAGGGACCTAATCCAGTACATAGAAATGTGAGAGACACTAGCAGAATGTACACAGAGGAAAGGTCATCTGCAGGTGGAGGAGAGAAGCCTCTCCAGAAACCTTGACTTTGGACACCTGATCTCCATAACTGAGAAGATAAATATGTTTTGGTTAATCCACTCAGCGTCCAGCTTTTACTATGGCAGCCTTAACAACTTCATGCATGAGGGTCAGGCCAGATGGGCTTTGCTTGTTTATTCTCACATGTATTCATCCAATCAGTCTTTCCTTACCCCTTTTGGTAAGAGGGCTCTCTATCACTATTTGACCAGATACTGTGAGGCTGGTGTGGATGGATTAAAAAGTCTTCTCTCAACTACAACCCCTATGATTTTACCCAGTGGTATAGAAATGAATCAAAGGCAGGATTTATGGTCCTTGCTCAATTTTTTAAAGTTATCATAAAACATGAGATTCTCTCTCTCTCTCTCTCTCTCTCTCTCTCTCTCTCTCTCTCTGTCTGTCTCTCTGTCTCTCTCTCCTCTTTCACCACCCTGACTATGCCTAGTATGTGCAAGACACTGTGTTGCTGCTGCTTTATATATCTTATTTTTTTAAATTCAATTTCAAAACAGTACTGAAGTAGAGCTTATGACCTTCATGGTGTGGGTAAAGGAAAGGAGGCTTAGAGGCAGGCAGCTGGCTAGGGAAAGCACTGGTGCTTCAGATGTGAGACTGTGGTAGGAAAGCCTCCTCCATAATGGAGATGAGGAACAAAGCTCTGAAGCCAGATGCCCTGGGGTTAAATCCCACTCCTGCTGCTTGTTAGCTGTGTGGCTTTGGGAAGGCTATCTCTCTAGCCCTCAGTGTTCACAGCTATAAAATTTGGGGAATAAAGTTCCCTCTGCAGGTCATAGATTCTAGAGAAAAATCTACTTTTGCCACATCCTTAAACCAACCTAATTCCTTACTTTATTCTAAATATGCATTCTCATATTTATAGACTGGTCAAACACAGAGAATAAGTGTCTGTGAGATGCTTTACCCTAAGTAACACATCTAGAATGAAACCTCTACTCATAGGATTAATGCATCTCTCAACTCTCACCACAGAAGTTTCTTTATGCAGCAGATGGTGATTAACATAGAAACCAACAATTGGCCAGTGAGCAGAGAACAAGAAGTCACAGAGTACTTATCCATAAATAGGACACCTATTTCAAACCTCTGCCTCCTAAGGCTCAGGGATCATTGTGGAAGAGGAGGAGGAAAGATAGTAAGAGCCAAAGGTGGTGGATGGCCACAAGAAAATAGTTTTCCATTCAGCTTGTCAGATAGTCATATAAACTCACAGCAATGGTGACAGCATGCACAAGACCTACGCAAGCTCAAACCAGACAAAATCCTAGCATAGACATGGGGAAGTGTGTAAGAAATTCCATCCCAACCTAAGGAATTTCTGGCAGTTGATATCTGCTGGGAAGGGGAGAGACGGCCTCTTACAGGGATGAGACTCTTGGTGGGGCCAGTGGATGGACCCACATTTGGGAACACAAATCAGACTCTATAGACTGTATTATATATTATTATATGCTATATTATAAGTAATATATGAGAACACATTAAATTGGTCAGGGGACAGTGTGAAGAAGTGCAAATAGGCAAGGGGATCTAAATACCATCAAAATATTTTGTATGAAAATTTCAAATGTGGTGGCACACATCTTTAATCCCAGCACTTGGGAGGCAGAGGCAGGTGGATCTCTGTGAGCTCAAGGCCAGGCTGGTCTACATAGTGATCCAGGACAGCTGGGGCTACAGGGAGACCCTGTCTCAAAAAGACCAAAAAAATTTCAATGAAAAATAATATTTTTTAAAAAGTTTCTTCTTGGCATGGTGGTGCATGCCTTTAATCCTAGCACTTGGGAGGCAGAGGCAGGCAGATCTCTGTGTGTCTGAGGCCCGCCTGGTCTCCATAGTGAATTCAGGCCAGCTGAGGCTATAGGGAGACCCTGTCTTAAAAAAACAAAACAAAACAAAAAACCCCAACCAAACAAAAACAAAAACAAAAAAACAAAAACAAGCAAAAACAAAAACAAAAACAAACAAAAAACCCCCCAAAATGTTTCTTCTTCAATGGATTGTTATGAAAACTAGGTACATGCTGTGGTTTGAATGAGAAGCATCCTCATAGGTTCCCCCAAGGTTGAACGTTTGGTCTTTAGCTGGTAGTGCTGGTCTGGAAGGTTGTAGAAACTTTAGGAGGTAGCAGCTTGCTGGAGGAATAGTTACCGGGGACAGGCCTTGAGGTTTTATAGCTCGTCCCTACTTCCTGTCCTTTCTCTGCTTGCTGTCTGTGGAGGCTGGGTACCTCATTTTCCCGGTGCTATGTCTTCCCTGCCATCACGACTCCATCCCTTCTTAAACTGTGAGTCAAAATAAACCCTTCTTTCCTTACAATGCTTCTTGTTAGGCACTTAGTTACAACAATTAGAAAAGTGATTGCTACAATGAGGTAATAAATTGAAATAGAATAAAAAATGGCACCTGAATGCTCCTAAATGCCACCCTAACCAAAATACAGCCATGGTAAGCTACCGGAAGGAATTTGAAATCTTTTGGCAGTACAGAGTGGGAAAACACTCATACATATCTATGCTATGTGGAAATGATTTCTTATTTGGTGGTTCTAAGAAATAGGTTTCAGCACAAAATGCAAGGCCTAGTAATCCAGAAATCAAGTTTTGTGGGGAGGGAGTTCTCCATGACCATTTGACCAGATGCTGTGAGTCTGATGTGGAGGGATTAAGAAGTCTTCTCCAAAATGGAATCCCTGCGGTCCTTTCCAGTGATGGGGAAATTATGACCCAAATGCCTGGCTTGTACTCCTTGCTCAGTTTCTCTCTGTCTCTGTCTTTCTGTCTCTCTGTCTATATCTCTGTCTCTGTCTTTCTCTCTGAATTGCATTATCTTTAGATTTAGACAGGACTTGAACTCACAATCACAATAGCCAGTATCAAGATTTTCTTCAGCAACGTTACATTTTTAGCTTCTGTAGGAATTTAGATCTGAGATTCCTACCCACATGATTAAACACTCTTATCTGTGTTATAGGACAACAAAAAGAGTGTGTGGTGGTAATTAAGATAGATATAGCCTCCTCAGGGAAGTCATCCTGACTTTCCTCTGTGTAACCAGCAAAACCTCCTTAGACCTTGTCCTAATGTCAGTATTCTGCAATGCAGTGTTGTACAATTAATTTTTTCACTTTCCAGAGTGGCGGAAACTGCATCTAATGTTAGTATCCACGAACCATCACCTAGCTGACCTCTGACATGTGACAGAGATGCTCTTTACATGTGTGTCTGTATTTTTTAATAAATGAAAGAGTACTTGAGTGACTTATTCTTGCAGCAAGGCTCACTGGCTCGTTCATTTGCTCCTATCATTTCCCGAGCTGTGGCATTGCTTTGCATCAACAGCAGGTTCTACAGCAGGCTTCCCTGAAGCACGTCTTTGAGGCTGTACATTTATTTGCCTCCTGTTTGCTTTTCCTGCTCAATGCTTTTTCAGACACTATGAAGATAAAGACCTTGGTCATTTCAGACCATCTTTTCTCTCAGCTCAATCTGTCTGTGAAGAAACGATGACTCAGAAAACTAATGGGCCAGGCTCCCTAATGATGACAATGATTTCACTCCCTGTGATTTTCCTATTAGATCTCTAAAATTGAGTCCCAGTGAAGGAAGGGCCTAAGGGCACAAGTACCAGAGAGAAAATATGAATCCAAAGATACAAATCAAAACAGCACTGACCAGTGTCTGGTACAGGCACCAGTAAAAGAGATATAGTTTGAGAGAATAAAAATTGGATGCAAGTTTCTTTGGATGAAGACACAGTAAATTGGGAGGGAATCAGAGAGCCCTGGAAAAGCCTCTGGGAAGACCTGAACGAAGAAGCCCTCAGAGGAAACAGCTGCCACCTCTTAGGTATCCACATGGCACATTTCCCTCAACATCATTTGTCCTTACAATAAATGCGAAAATGAAGCATTATTTCCTCCATTTTAAAGTTGAAGAAACAGACACGTAGAGGACAAATAAACTTGAGCCACAACTGGAATTTATCGCATTTGAAGGTCAAATGTGTTTTCAACTAACTAGTTCATCTCCATGGTCCTCCCTCAGTAATCTCACCTGTATAGTAGGTAAAAACTATGCAGGATTGTTGTGATAAGTAACCTCCATGTGACAACACAGGGATACCCAGTTGACTTTTATTAAATATTATTCTCTTTCTCCTTATTTCATATTGGCTAGTGAGTTCTTTATCGTATTAGGAACTCTTGAAAGTGGTTACTACTTGCAGCTGTGGGAAGACTCAGGCAGGCTCGCACTTCACACAGGACATGTCACTTCATCCCATACTATGCACTGCTGTGTTACTCTTTTGTTACTGTAACAAATATCAGACATAATTGATTTATGAAGTAGTAAGGCCACTGGACTCACAGTTCTGGCCATGCCAGCCTATGATCTGTCATCTCTATTGCTTTTGGGCCTGTGGTGGCATAACCCATCTTAGCAGTAGCTCTTGGAAAATCAGCACACTTTATGGCAAGGGAGGAAATCAGAGGAAGAGGAAAGGGCTGGGATCCTCCTTACCCCTTCAGGGGCATGCCTCTAATGATCTAAAACCTGACACAAGGTAGACACCTTACCTCTTAAAAGTTCTACAATTTCCCAAAAGTACCACAGGAAGGGGAACTGTTAACATGAGGCCCTGGGGGACATTCATTCCAGATCCAAACTTTAGCAAAGAGGTTTCACCATACTTAGTGGACTCCTGGCACAGAACCAGCCAGTTTTGGAAGGGACACCAGTGTTAGGACATGATCTGAATCTAGGACTGCTAACCCTAGGATTCTTCCCATCACTACTGTATATCAAAATGCACAGACTAAGGGGAAATTCCTGGGGCCTCTACTAATGTGAAGTAGAGTACATGAAGTACTAATATTATCAGCTAATTTTTCTTGAGCTAATTGCCATTGAGTACCACTCCACACACTTGAAATGAATTGTTCCATTTACTCACAAAAGCAACTGTTTGATATATGCATAAATCTTACCCACTCCCTATTAGAGATGACAAAATTAAAGTCTAAGGACTTAGCTTTCTCTGTATTAGGTAGATAGCCTTGTCAATACCTGAATATGATGTCTTGAGGTAAATTCACAGTTATCCTGAAGCAGGCAAACTCCTGATAGTTTCACTGATGATTCTTTCCAGGACAGCCACTTTTCTGCCATGTATCTCTGAAGGCTTTCCCATGAGCAAATTCTCTTCAGCCGCAAGATTTTACCCTGTCTTTTCAGGGGGTCTGACTGAGAAATATTTTTCCTCCCAGGACTCGTCCCTTGAATTTTATACATTCATCTTAACTTCAATTCCCACCTCTGACTCACATAATAGTCACCTAGAAAACCCAAAAATCTAGATTCCCTGGATCCATTCCCAGGGAATCCAGTCTCACAGGGCTGTGACAGAGTTCTGTGGATTTTCCACAGCTGATGCTCATGAACAATTGGGGTTAAAGCTGTACGTGTACATGCCTCTTTCTCTTCTGTTAGTCTGTAGCATCTGGAACAAGGATAGGTCTTTCTTATTGAATAATTTCCCACATCCTGGGATAATACCTGACATATACAGGACAGATAAGAACCTGGACTCATCAGGCAGTCTGGATGCACATCCTGATAGACTGCAGTTAACCCATGTGGTTTTGGATGCCTTACTTAACCATTCCTGGCCTTATTTCCTCATCTGTAAAAAGGGTAGTTAAAGGTACTAAGGCAATTTATTGCTATTTTTATGTGTATGAGTGTTTTGCCTGCATGTTCACAGGTGCACCCATGCATGCAAGGTTTGTGGAGGACAGAAGAGGGTGTTGGATCCCCTGGAACTGGAGTTACAGCCACCATGTGGGTGGTGGGACTAGAACTCAGTCCTCTGCAAGAGCAGCCAATGCTCTTAACCACTGAGCCACCTCTCCAGCCCCCTAAGGTGATATTTTTGGGAGCTATGTATGAGGTGGTAATTATAGAGGGTCTAACAGAAGTTCTAATTTTGTAGGTAGTCCAAAAACCAAAATCAAACAAATAATCAACAAGGAACTACTAAGAGTAGTGACTTCCACTATGGCAAATGCAATGGAGATACAAAATAAATGATAGGATGTTCCACTCACTGATTATAGAGAGACATTGTGGTAGGTATTTTACAACATTGTTTTTCTCTATTAATTACTAATGATTCACTATGTTATTTCTAGAGAAGGAATACACTAGTTGAATAACCGAAATTCTATGGGCTGTTATCAATGCAGAGAACAGAACTCAGAGTTGTCTGATTTCAGAGCTCATTTTCCTACTTTACTACTAAAACTTCATATAAACACTCATTCCCATATTCATTCATGAAGCACACGAATGCCCATTGCACAGTTACTATGTGATATGAATTGTGCTTGGCCTGAAAACCTTTGCTGTACTATGTGTACAAGTGGGAAAAAAAACAGGCAATAAATAGCTTGTTTAATATATTTATAACATGTGCAGCAAAAGAAGTGTTATGAAGTAAAATGAATCAAGATAAAATAAAGGGAGGAAAGTAAAGAATGGGTAGGGAGGGAGAGAGGGAAATTAATTGAGATTGATTGGCTTAAATGGAAAGCCAGGAAAGGATTCTCTGATGAAGAAAGAATTGAGTGATGGATGTAATAAAACGTGATTGGATTCAAGGTATTTTTAGGAGGTTAAGCCCTGGAGGATTTGCCAAAGAATTGGAAGATGGATATGAGAGAAGGAAGGGAATTTGGACGACTCTAAAATTTTGTTTTTGATTGGCGTAACTTAAAGAATAGAGTTCTCTCTTATTTCGTAAGCTGGATAAGAATGCTGGACTAACACGTTTTCTTCAGGGGGAAAAATCCATTCTATTTTGAGCTCTACTATACTTCTAGGTAGAACCATTGGGAAAGCAAGTGGGAACCAGCTGGGGAGTCTGAGAAGGTCTGGAGAGTGATGGAGAAGGATACAAAAAGGGTGAGCCTTGAGGACAAGGCAGGAGACTTCAGGAAAGGAGTCGGGATCCTGTGTGTCAGAGCTGCTGTGCTGAGCTTCGCACACAAGGGAGCTGGCGAAAGACAAGTGGGTTCCTCTGTCTAATGATGACTCACAAAGGCCATCTTGGTAGAGTAGTGCAAAGAGGAAGCCAGAGAAAAGGAGGGGTAACAGTGTAAAAGGATCTTTCTAGGCATTTTTAAAGGGAGCAGGAGATTGAGCTGTGACTGAAGGAAGATACGAAGGATCATGACAGGAACAAGGTGAAACAATTTGCTGTGTCTGTGTGAACTGCAAAGAAAGGCTTTGTAGAAAGAAGGATCATAGCATTGGTGAGTTTCCCCAAGTGCTTGGGAAGAGCAGAGGAAAAGAGATCTTCCTACAATGGATGCTCAGCAGGCACCCTCATTATTGCCCCCTCCAAAAAAAGTTAAAATTTAAAGCAACTGCAAAGGATATTAGATCTTGTCTCGTTTATTCTTAATAAAACTTCCTTAATGCAGGCATTATTATTTCCATGTTACAGAGAAATTCAGCATGCTTTGGGAAGGAGCTTAAATGCCGGCATATATTTGTGAAGATTGATGAGAAAATGAGTAGTCAGGAAAGCTGTGGGTGGAGGTGCATCTGACGTGGGCTCTGAAGAGAAGGCTGGTTCTAACTATGTGGAAAGAATTGAGAACAGAATTTAAGAAAAAGGAGACTCAAGAATTCTGTAAATACAAAAGGCAAAAATTGAAATAACGGGTCTATTCTTCATGTGTACTCTAGAATCAGGCTCCATAGGTTCTAACCCTAAAAGTTTTGTGATACAGGGTCTCTCTGTAGCCCCAGCTGGCCTGGAAATTGCTATGTAGTTCAGGCTAGCCTTGATCTCATGGAGTCCTCCTGCCTCTGCCTCTTGAATGCTGGAATTAAAGATGTGTGCTGCCATACATGGCCGATAATCCTAAATTTTGTTCCCAACAGGAGTGAGGCTTCAGATAAATTATCCAGCTTCTCTGAGACCTGGGTTTCTCATGTATAAAATGACAATAACAGTATAAAGAAATAGTATTGGATTATTGTACATGGATAAAATAACAGTAACAGCCCATAGGATTATTGTGAGGCACATACACTCATTTAAACTCACACATTCACAGCGTAATTACCGTGCCATGTATTTTACTTAATTTTTAAAAATATTTTTGTTGATTCTTTGAGAATTTAAAACCATGTGTTTTAGTCTTATTCACACCCCTTCTCCCATCTCCATTTCCACCCTACTACCCCCCATGACTTCATGTCCTCTATTATTTTTTCTTTTTGAAGGCCTGTTGAGTCTACTTTATGTTCCCCACATGCTCTTGGCTGGGTATCCATCACTTGGAGTCTGGCCAGCCTACCAGGCATCATACCTTTAAAGAAAATACTCTCTTCTCCCATCAGTTATCAATTGCCAGTAGGTCCTCAGCTAGGGCTGGGGATTCTGCCCATCCCACCCCATCCCTGCTGCATTTTTGTCTGACTTGGGCTTGCATGGGTCTTGTGCATGCTGTCACAAGTGCTGTGGGTTCATATGTGCAACCACTGTTTTGTGTCTATACAATATGGTTTCTTTGTTTTTGTCTACCAGCCATGGCTCTTATAGTCTTTCCATTCCTCTTCTGCAAGGGTCCTTGGGCCTTAGTGTGATAAGGTATCCAGTCTAGTACTGAGAATTACATAACCTCTTATTATTTGCGTGTTGAGCAGTTATAGGTCTCTCTGTGTTAATTGCCATCTGCTGCAAGAAGAAACTTAAGTCCACAGAAGTCAGGAAACTAAGCAGCCATTGAAAGGGGTGAGAAGCTTCATAAGAGGAGAGATAGAATACAGTAATATAAAGGGAGAAAAGGGAATAATGGAATAGGAAGGGTTACATGGGGTGAGAATGGGAGGGCAGAGCAGAGGAGTGAAGAGAGGGATAAATAACACTAAAAACCCCTTGAAAAAGTAGATGAAAGCCTATTACTGTAGAAGTTTCTTAAAAATATACATATATAACATAAACAGACTTTAAATGGAGTTATCCTGATATAGAGATTCAATGGCCCTACCAGATACCACAGGCTAGAAAATAAAAAGTCCAGTGTCACAAATGGACCCCTCTTTTGGAGGTGTTGATCAGGTAGGTTCCAAAGACCCTCAAATAATACTGGCTATTACCATTTCTCTTGGTTATCATCCAGAACTTGAAAGTGTGTTGCAGAACAAACAAGGAGAAATCAAGCTGGTATTGACCATAAGGCTTCATCTCTACTGGCTAGCTTTCATAGTACTAGAAAGTGTTAGTCATGCAACGAGAAGAGAAAAGTCATCACCATTCTTACCCAGCTACGAACCTTTTGAGCTGTAGTAACAACTGGGTTGGAAAGTTATGCCCAACGGTGCAATAGGGGCATGAATGTTATGGGAGTAACCAACCTCCCTCTGATTAGATTTAAGGCATGCTTTATAAGACAGAACTCATACCATACTAGCCTCTGGCATTAGGGTGAAGATCCCGTGGCTAGACAGGGTCTCAGGACATAGAGGAGAACCTACTACTACTATTCTACTAAATAGACATCATACTAAACTGATTCCTAATGATTTATTATGTTACTTATTTTAATATTTTATTATTTATGACAGAATAAAGTTAGAAGTGTGTGTGTGAGAGAGAGAGAGAGACAGAGACAGAGACAGAGAGAGAAGGGACTTTCAGCAAGCTTGTTTTTAGGTGTCATTGAAAGATATGTTCTCCCTCATATGTAGCTCCTAGCACCAAATCCTTTTAAATTCCAGGTCTTTTTAATAAGATGATGCTATATAGCAGTCCCTTCTGCATGAAATAACTACCACTATCATGACTTCGGCTGAGACTGATCACTAAATAGTCACAATTGGGCTTGTTGACAGTTGTGTTCATTCATTAAAGGAGTGCCAAGCAGGGTCACTGGACCCTCACCTGAGTATCCAGCCACTCTTCCCAGCCAACTAGTCCAGCCTT